>NW_015655570.1:45657-62263 GCF_001515625.1 Sinocyclocheilus rhinocerous | reverse complement strand
CACACTTTATTGAATAATTGAATCTCTTTAATCATGTAAACTGGTAATCATGTAGTGTGTTGGTTGTAGACTATGTACATTTGTAAATGTATATCAAAGAGAGAGAAAAAAACTTTGCTGTGAAACAAAACTTTGTCACATAGCATAAAATGTATTTGTTTAAATCTATTAATGTAACTTTCTAGGATGGTACAGAAATAAAAATCTGCCTTAAGCTATATAAAATGATTTATTAAATCACACTATTGCCTATGTGGATGCAACATTTACAACATTAAACAGTAAAAAACAATATTTTTCAAATGCACGTTTATTCCTTTTTTGTATTAATTTGTTTACACATCATCTTGGTACTATACAGGTAATTCTTACAGCGTATGATATAGTTGTAATTACAGAAGAAACAAACACACACTGATAGCTATGAATCGCATAGCCAGCCAGTCAACCATCAATACACAAGCATGCATGTCCTTTAACACTCACTCAAACACACGCTGTACATACTTAGACAAATAAAAACACGCCAAAATCTCACGTCCCTCACACTGTTATGCAAATAACAAAAAAGTGAATGTAACATTACTCATAAGCCCTTTGTCAACCGACCCACTCCCCAACGTTTCTTGCTCAACATCATCAGTTTTTACATTTCAATAGCTGTTATTACACATATGAAATAAAATATTTAAAACATGTAGGAAGGCAACTAATGAGACGAAAGCAAGCATGCTGGATTTAGGAGTAAATGGCAGATAAAAGGCTGAATCTGTCAAGAACATGTCTAGGTCATATTTGACCACAAAAAAGAAAAATTATATTTTACCTAAAGAAAAGAAAGTTTGCATTATGCAATTTTTTAAAATGACAATTTAATCACATTTCGATCCACAAATCCCATTATTGTAAAGAAAAAATCTCATTCTCATTACGGCAATGTGAAAAAATATTATAATTAATTAGCAAAGTATTTATTTATAATGATGGTGTGTGCATCATATATATATATATATATAATGTTACAATGAAGGAACCCTAAAATAGGCTTAATTTTCTTAATGTAAAATCGAATTACTTACTTTTATCTTTTGATTTTGGAGTGAAATATGACCTGGACATTTTGCAAAATTCACCCAAAAAGGACAAGACAACAACTCTTCATCAAATTCTGAAAGACATAAAGATGAATAGAAAACAAGAGTGATCCCCCTCCGTACAGAGATTGACTGCATCACTCAAATAACGAACGCATTAGTTTAGGCTTTAAGAGTTTAAAACAAGATCTTTATAATATCAGTGAAGTAGAATTATGGCACAAAGACATCAGGATAGAGAGGACAAAGAATCACTTTCCTAGTGTTAAATGAAAAGTATGGTAAGGCCACCTCAATGCATTTGTGTGCATTGAGTGTTTCACCTTACCTAGATCAGTAATTAACTTCAACATTAAGTTTGAAATACTTCAGAGGGAGAATAGCGATTCAATCAGATGTTAAATGAGTGTTTCGGAGAGGGGAAAGAAACATCTGGTCTTGAGCTCACAGGTAAACAGAGTTATAGACTGATATGATTGCATACGTTTCAATACGACAAGATGAGACTGAGCTGCACTTGGCTGTCTAGAGCGCTCCACTTCTAGCAAAAGTGCAAGACCAAAACATTTGCATTGCATGAAACAATGTGTGCAACTATGTGGAAGCCATGTAAAAATGGTTCAGTTTCCTTTTTTTTTTGTCCTCTGTTTTTGCATTGATAATCACAGATGAACTCGCATTCACACTCTCACATTCATACTAACAAAAATTAGACTTCATTAACGCCAGTCAATCTCATTCTTGGCCATCTTCGGTGCGCCATTTTAAGAAGTCCTCTTTCCGCGCATCTGGTTTAATTTGGTTCCGCATTCCTCCCAGTAGGTTTGAAGTGGCCTCTGAGGCAACTATAAGTGGACGGACCACGGTGGGTGGGATCTGGCGCAAAACTCCACCCACCGCTCCAGGAAGACCTTTCTGCTCGTGTCCACGAGACGCAACATCACACAGGGTCTGAGCGGTGTCAATCACTCCCTGGGAAAGGCAAAGATGGCATGAGGACGTCAAATTAAATGATAAAAAGAGTTGGACTAGAGATAAACACTTTATATTATACATTTATTAAACTAAATAATCACAGAGATGAACATGTTGTCAATAATATAGGGATGTACCTCTCTGACGGTATCATAGGCCTTGGCCACTCCCTCTCTGAGATCAGCTGGTTGAGGGGTGCGTCTGGGACGGAGAGTGGGACGTCCATCAGTGATGTAACGTGTCAGAGGTGGAGTCGGAGATAAGATGTCATACACTGTCTCCGCAGTGGCCTGGAAATATACATAAAAAATTTAATATTAAATATATAAATATAATTAAAATGTAAAATGAATCCATCAAATATAGCAATACATAACTTAAACATTAAAATATGTGACCCTGGACCACAAAACCAGTCATAAGTGTCAATTTTTTGAAATTGAAATGTATACATCATCTCAAAGCTGAATAAATAAGCTTTCCATTGATGTATGGTTTGTTAGGATAGGACAATATTTGTCTGAGATACAACTATTTGAAAATACTAAAAAAAATCTACCAACAAAAAAAAAAAACTAGTAACATGGTAAACCAGTAACAAATATAATAATCATTTTAAAATATAATTAAAATTCTACATAATAAAAAATAAACATAAAATAATTTACAATAACATGATAAAGAAAAATATCCAAATATGATAAATAAAAATATAATACAAAAATTATATTTTTATTAATAAAATCAATAGATAATTTAAAAAAAAATATCTAGTAACATGGTAAACCAACAACAAATAAAATAATATTTAATTTAAAAGATATAATTCAAATGTAAGAAATATATAAAAAATATTGAATAAAATATACTAAATTGAATTAAAAAAAATAACAAAAATATACAAGTATCAAAAATATAATATAAAAATAAAATAAATATAATTAAAAAAAATCTATCAGCAACAAAGTAACGAACACATTAGTTTAGGCTTTATACATATATTTATTATGGTTATATGTCTGAGTGTATATACCTGAATTGCCTGCACTAGTCTGTTGCTGAGCTCTAAGGCAGCAGAGGCTGTAGAGGTGCCGAACGATGCCGCCCCCCTCTGGAGGCCTCGGATAATACGCCCATCCTTCCGGTACTGCTCTATCGGCATCCAGAACAAATCACGCACACCATGGACTGCAAAGAATAAAAATACAGTACTTTATTGAATTTACTTTACTGAATACAGTATTTTCCTTTAAGTAGCCTGAGCAGAAAAGACAGCACCGCACATAAGTAAGATGTGACACGTCATACTCACTGAGTTGTACGACAGAATGCATAGGACCAACACCTCCCAGAATTCCTGGCAGCTGGTTCTTCCTGATGTCTGTAAGCCACTCATTCACAGCATACTGAATCACCTTATCAACACCCAGCAGCCTGAAACAAAACAACAACAACTCACTTTTCAGATCTGGATTTAAAGGTAAAGCAAGCAAAAGGTGTTTACCCATGTCTACAGCACAATCTCTTCAGCTTTAGTTCAGAGCAGTTCAGCTGGGCCAGTCCAATCAGGATGCCTGCAAACGTTCCCTAGGAAACCAGAGATTATATACATTAGCATAACAGCAGCTAGACTAAAACAAACCACTGATCTTATTCAGAAAAACTTTGTTGCTGTGTTTAAGCTCAGCACTCAAACTACACAGATGACTTTATGACCACATGAACATAAAGCATCAGTTATTTTATATAGGTGATCGCCAACCTGCTCAATTACCACATGCTTCCCGTGATAGTCCAGCCAGATGGGAACTTCAGACGTAAAACGAAACTCTCTTAAAGAGAAAGAGTGCGAAAGGACATTAATTATGATTTATACATTTGTTAAGTTGGATAATGTCATGTGGTGCGATGCCAGATCTTCTACCTGAAGTAGATGGGCTGGTCAGAGGAGGACGAGGAGCCAGCGGAGGAGGAACTCTGCTCACTATAGGTTGTTTCTACAGAAGCAGTGAGATCATGGCCCAATCCGGAGCCAGGATCTGTGTCGTCTGAAGCCTTCTGAGGAACATCCGTCCTCACTGGGAGCAGAAGATCAGAAATAAAGATGATGAATGCCCATACAACATTACAGTTAAAATATATAGGCTAAATAAATGTGTACAATTAAAATTATACATTTAAATTCATATAAAAAACTATTAAATAAACCATTTTTTTGTTCATTTAAAAAAGCTGATAAAATAAAATTGAAATATCAGATGAAAAACTTAAACTAAGCTGAAAACTAAACTAAAACTGAAATATTAAAAAATTAAACTAAACAGTAAAGAAAACTAATTAAAAATCAGCGAAACTACAAGTGACTAAAACGTTGCACTAAACTTCATAAAAAGTTATATTAAAACTTGTACAATAAAAAAAATCAAAATAGTAATAAAACCGTTATAAAACTGTATGTGTGTGTGTGTGTGTATATATATATGTATATATATATATATACAGTATATATAAAAATAACAAACTGAAATAAGTTGAAGCTGAAGCACTAAAATTAGTAAACTATAATAAATAAACAATATATATAATAAAAACATAAATATAAAATTAATTAAAATAACAAAAAAGAAAAATATACAAATAATATAATATACTTATAATGTAAAATAAAAATTAATACTAAAAAAAATCTACCAACAAAAAAAAAAAACTAGTAACATGGTAAACCAGTAACAAATATAATAATCATTTTAAAATATAATTAAAATTCTACATAATAAAAAATAAACATAAAATAATTTACAATAACATGATAAAGAAAAATATCCAAATATGATAAATAAAAATATAATACAAAAATTATATTTTTATTAATAAAATCAATAGATAATTTAAAAAAAAATATCTAGTAACATGGTAAACCAACAACAAATAAAATAATATTTAATTTAAAAGATATAATTCAAATGTAAGAAATATATAAAAAATATTGAATAAAATATACTAAATTGAATTAAAAAAAATAACAAAAATATACAAGTATCAAAAATATAATATAAAAATAAAATAAATATAATTAAAAAAAATCTATCAGCAACAAAGTAACGAACACATTAGTTTAGGCTTTATACATATATTTATTATGGTTATATGTCTGAGTGTATATACCTGAATTGCCTGCACTAGTCTGTTGCTGAGCTCTAAGGCAGCAGAGGCTGTAGAGGTGCCGAACGATGCCGCCCCCCTCTGGAGGCCTCGGATAATACGCCCATCCTTCCGGTACTGCTCTATCGGCATCCAGAACAAATCACGCACACCATGGACTGCAAAGAATAAAAATACAGTACTTTATTGAATTTACTTTACTGAATACAGTATTTTCCTTTAAGTAGCCTGAGCAGAAAAGACAGCACCGCACATAAGTAAGATGTGACACGTCATACTCACTGAGTTGTACGACAGAATGCATAGGACCAACACCTCCCAGAATTCCTGGCAGCTGGTTCTTCCTGATGTCTGTAAGCCACTCATTCACAGCATACTGAATCACCTTATCAACACCCAGCAGCCTGAAACAAAACAACAACAACTCACTTTTCAGATCTGGATTTAAAGGTAAAGCAAGCAAAAGGTGTTTACCCATGTCTACAGCACAATCTCTTCAGCTTTAGTTCAGAGCAGTTCAGCTGGGCCAGTCCAATCAGGATGCCTGCAAACGTTCCCTAGGAAACCAGAGATTATATACATTAGCATAACAGCAGCTAGACTAAAACAAACCACTGATCTTATTCAGAAAAACTTTGTTGCTGTGTTTAAGCTCAGCACTCAAACTACACAGATGACTTTATGACCACATGAACATAAAGCATCAGTTATTTTATATAGGTGATCGCCAACCTGCTCAATTACCACATGCTTCCCGTGATAGTCCAGCCAGATGGGAACTTCAGACGTAAAACGAAACTCTCTTAAAGAGAAAGAGTGCGAAAGGACATTAATTATGATTTATACATTTGTTAAGTTGGATAATGTCATGTGGTGCGATGCCAGATCTTCTACCTGAAGTAGATGGGCTGGTCAGAGGAGGACGAGGAGCCAGCGGAGGAGGAACTCTGCTCACTATAGGTTGTTTCTACAGAAGCAGTGAGATCATGGCCCAATCCGGAGCCAGGATCTGTGTCGTCTGAAGCCTTCTGAGGAACATCCGTCCTCACTGGGAGCAGAAGATCAGAAATAAAGATGATGAATGCCCATACACCATTACAGTTAAAATATATAGGCTAAATAAATGTGTACAATTAAAATTATACATTTAAATTCATATAAAAAACTATTAAATAAACCATTTTTTTGTTCATTTAAAAAAGCTGATAAAATAAAATTGAAATATCAGATGAAAAACTTAAACTAAGCTGAAAACTAAACTAAAACTGAAATATTAAAAAATTAAACTAAACAGTAAAGAAAACTAATTAAAAATCAGCGAAACTACAAGTGACTAAAACGTTGCACTAAACTTCATAAAAAGTTATATTAAAACTTGTACAATAAAAAAAATCAAAACAGTAATAAAACCGTTATAAAACTGTATGTGTGTGTGTGTGTGTATATATATATGTATATATATATATATACAGTATATATAAAAATAACAAACTGAAATAAGTTGAAGCTGAAGCACTAAAATTAGTAAACCTAAATAAACCTAAACTTAAAAAATATATATATAAAAATTAATGAAACAAAAATAGCAATATATATAAAAACTAGGCTAATAGAAAAAAAAGTTAAAAAATAAAAAATTATTAAAAATAACTAAATTTAAAATGAAAACTGAAAATATAAAAATAAAAGCCAATTGAAAATATTAATAAACAAATAATAATAAATAAAAAAGTATAAAAAATAGATTAAAAAAACTATAAATAAAAAGGTAAAAAATAGATTAAAAAACTATAAAAAAAAAAATAAATAAATACATACATACATAAATTCATTCATTCATTCGTTTGTTCATAGGGGGCAGACATACCCTCAGCTGCAGGGTCAATGGCTAGGTAAGGATGAACTCCTGCGGCCATGTTACTGAAAAAGTCCTTCAAGAAGAAAAGTGCATCCTAGGAAATGAAAACAAATGTGGCTTTTACTGAGCCTGATATGAAACATTATTTGTTCTGTGCCGAAAAATGGTTAATGCATAATCTGTACCTGGTCAATATTGAGTCGCAGTGGTAGCAGACTGACTCTCAGACAGCACTCCGGTCCACCCAGACCCGATTCAGGCATCACCTGCAGCGCTTTCACCGTCAACTACAGCAACGATTGGGCCAGGTAAGAACGTAAACACAAACAGAAACTTGTTCTCTTTCTATCCCGCTCTATAACTCACCATGTTGGAGTGGGCTCTGCGCGGCATGCTCTCACTGGTGTACAGGTACAGGAACTTGTTGATTTGAGACGAAGCCAGACGGTCTCGCACCTCCAGTTCCTGGACGATAAACACTTGGCGGGAAATAGGCTGCTCTCCAAGGCCCGGCCCTTCTGCAGCAGAGGGCGCCACCGCTGGGTACGTCTCATGCTGGAAACTGACCTGAAGAGAGAGAAAGAGGTTAGAAAACTAGAAAGAAGGCTTTCTAAATCTTCGAATCGCTGATTACAACACATTACACCTTTGTCAGTTGTATCTCCATGAGCAGTGTGTGCTGCCGCCCACTTCCTCCAACCCACCGCCAAGAGTTTTGGGGCCGCGAGGGCCCCGCTGAACGAGAGGGAGAACCACGGGCTCCGGGAGCAGCTGAACGAACCCTGAGAGACACAAATATTTCATTGCATGTGATTTCAACGTTAGGGCTTTTTCACACCTGGCTCGTTTGGAGCGTTTGTTTCAGAACCATAAAGAAAATGCAACATTGTAACAATCTGTAACAAGTCCCCGTTTCAAAACAAAGCAAACAATCTACAGACACCCTCAAAGTCTGGCTTCTCAGAAACGTCTGCTGCACTCACTTATGGCTGTGTGGTGTGTGGGCCGAGCTGGGTTTGCCGCCAAAGTCTTTGCCGCCATACAGGTGCCAGACGACAGACACTTCTCGGAGCACCACTCTGTTCTGAGGCACTGGGAAGCAGGCCGGGGCACGCAGCAGATCTGAACTGCCCCGAGGCCGAGAGTAGTATCCATCCCGCACCTTTATAGGACCCTGGGAGAGCACCGTCACCACAGGCTCACCATCTCTAGGCTGTCAGAGAGAGAAAAATTGCACTGTAAAAAAATTATTTTTCGAAGTTATAAATAAAACAGATTATTGGAATATGTTTTATAAGAAAATGCTATTTTGGTCTTTCGATTTCAACATTTCATGTTTAATTCAATGTGTTTCTTGCATGTGTCTTTATAATTATTTGTGAAATTTACTTTTGTTTTAAAAAGCTGGAGAAGAATATGAAAACTGTGGGTACATACTGGGATGCCCATCCCAGGAGCCTCTAGGATGCAGAAGTCGTCGTTGTCGGTGGAACCCTCTGATTCTTCCTCTGACATCATATCTGCATGAGCTTCCATAGCTGTGCTGACCAGACCATCAATATCAGACTCCTCCTCTTCTAGAACAGAGGGGCGGAGCTTGGGGGCTTCTCCCGGGAACAGATAGACTGAGACAGGTGAGGCTCGGCGGATGGAGGGAGAACCTGCTTTTCAAATACACAGAAGTAAATAACCATTAATCTATAACACTGAAGTTTGGTGTCTTTTTGGTTACACTTTAATTCAGCAAGGATGCATTAAACTGATCAAAAGTGACAGTACATACATTTATATTGTTACAAACGTTTTCTATTTCAAACAAATTCTGTTCAAAGACCCCTGAAAAATTGTACCACAGTTTCCACAAACATAATAAGCAGCACAACTGTTTTGACATAAGAAATGTTTCTTGAGCAGCAGATCAGCATATTAGAAGGATTTCTGAAGGATCATGTGACACTGAAGACTGGAATAATGATGCTGAATATTCAACTTTGGAAGCACAGGAATAAATTACATTTTAAACTATATTCAGACAGAAAAGAGTTATTTTAAATTATAATAATATTTCACAATACTATCGATTTCACTGTATTTTAGATGCATTTGCCTAGCTTGGTGAGCATCAGCGACTTCTTTCAAAATGATACCAACCCCAAACTATTTTCAAACTTATAAAAGATTAGTCATAAAATAAAAACATTAACTTCAACATGTTTTGTTGTTATAGATATGCCTTGTATATATAAACAACTTCCAAAGTCTTACCAGAATCTTGGGTCTCTTCCTGTAGGATTCTCTCGGTGTCAATCAAGGCATCTGTGAGGTCACATTGGTTAATCTCTGCGGTCTCTGCTGGTGGGCAGGGAGGAAGGGAGGCGGGACTTTCTGATAGCTAAAAGACAGATTATTTTAGAGCTGAATACAAATGGGAGAAAGAAGCTATACTATCAAGAGAAACTACACCAATCAAGAGAAATGTCAAGGAATTGTCTGTTGATGAAATAGAAATGTTAATGGACTGTTTAGAGGCTACTGATTGGTCTGCTTTTAAAGAGTCATGCTATGATTTGGATGAGTACACAGAGGTGGTTACCTCTGTAAGATGAAAGTGACATCACATTGCCTGATGAACTTAACGCGTTCTATAGTTTATTTGCTAATACAATGGTGAGAACAGGTAGGTCAGCCGAAGCTGCCCTCTTGACCCAGTACTCCTTCCTTAAAAATGGAGGAATATGAAGTCAGGAATCTGCTGCGGAAGCAGAACAGCAGGAAGGCAGCAGGCCCTGACTCCATATCATCTGCAACGTTAACGTGGAGTACGTACATTCTTGCCCCAGTATTCACTGATATATTCAACTGGTCATTAAGAGTATGCAGAGTCCCAGCATGTTTTAAAGCAGCTGTTATTATTCCAGTGCTAAAATATTAGCTGCTTAGATTACTAACTTCAGTTGTTATCAAAATCTTTGAGCGATTGGTACTTAGGAATTTAATTTCTACAATCTGTCTGGATTCTTACCAATTCCTATAAAAGGCTAACAGGTCGGTTGATGATGCTGTGGCTCTGTGTCTTGAAGCCCCCGATACCAATGTCAGGGCCCTCTTTGTGGACTACAAATCTGCATTTAATGCAATCATTCTAGTTAAACTTTTTGATAAGTGGAAGCAATTGGGGGTTCAACTGTACTGCCACCATTACTGCACTCTGTGTACACTAATGATTGGGTTTCACATTGATTGGTCTAATAACAGTATCTAAAGTTGGTATGTTCAATTTTTATAGAGCTGTGATTGAAAGAGTGCTGACTTTCTCAATTATAGTGTAGTCTGGTAGTTTCACCGCTCAGCAGAGTAGTCAGATTAGTAACATAATACGGGCTGCTTTGAAAATTATTGGTTGTGATCTTCCCACTATTGATGAGATTTATGTCTCACGTTTGCAGAAAAAAGGTCTAACAACCCTGAAAGATCCCTTACATCCAGCCAGACGCCTCTTCACGCCTCTACCTTCAGGCAGACGCCTTAGAGCAATTAAAACTAAGTCTACATGTTTTCTGAACAGCACTTATTGTAGGACTGTTCATGCTCTTAATTCCTCTGCATTTCACTCTCTGTAATTGATAGAACATATATGTATGGATGTATTTATGTATGCGTGTTTTTTTTTTCTCAGTGTAAGTTATTGTTGATGAACTCACCAAGCAAAATTCCGAACAACTAAGTGGTTATGGCAATAAATAAATAATGAATATAGCTGTACAAGAAATCATACCAGAAGTTTCTGTCCGGCGATCTCTGTGGGGGATGTGTGGCGAGGGGGAGGATGAAGATCACCTTGGGAAACCAGGTACTGCAGCATGTTGACCAGAGCAGCGCATGAGTCGGCACAGGTGTGCACGTGAACTACATTATTAGAACAACGAAGCTCGAACAGCGGCTGAGTCTGTAAATATTATTAATGAAATACAGATAGTTATTAACAAAATGGAAGAAAAAAACAGTAAAAAAACAACAACTACATGACATGAAATTTTAAGCAGCTATTGCATTGTCCTGCATTGTGTTAGGCTATAATTAATCTAAAACAACATTTTACGTAATTATTGCATAATTTTGTAACCTTAAAAGGAATATATGCACTTATATTTATTTGCACTAAAATTAATGTCACATCCCATGATTAAGTGATTTGCAAGGAAGATAAAATGTGAAATAAATTAAATGGTAACAGGTTTATGCAATTTTAAATAATAATAATAATAATTAATACATTAACTCAAAATTGGTCTAATAATATATTAAAGATAATAAATAAATAATATAAAAATATCAATAAATAACATTTATTATATTAAAAAAGAACAATAACATTTTTAATAATAGTAAATAATAATAATAATTATTATTATATATTATATCTTCAAACCAGTGATGGTTGGCATGAAACTTACCAGTTTACTCGAGTCAGTTCCTTTCCAAGTTGTTATAGCCAGTTCCAGCAGATCAATGTCTAACACACACACATAGTCTTGAGACAGACAAAAACAATATGATTAGAGGTGGCCCTTTCTTTAGATATTAATGCAAAATAAGATTTTAAAAGCTATGCTCGTTCTGTACCTCGCCTCAGATCCACAGTATCACTTTCACATTTATCCGACAGGTATAACGCAGAGTCATCTAAGATAAACCTAAAAGAAGATTTTAGAGCTGTTAGGTCCTCTCAATTAACCTCACGCAACCGTTTAGGATCACATCACAGTGACCAGTACCTGAGGTGAAAGGTCGCAGTGTCCACAATGATGTTGCTGGATAAAGAAAAGGACTCAGCTGTAAACATAACTCGCAGAGGAAGATAAAGCGGCCTGGAGGGAGAAATGAACAAGAAAGTTGACTGAATGAACTAAGAGTATTTGTGAGACCAAACATTCAGTGTTACTACAATACCTGTAGTCCACTGCACAGGTGGCCAGGTGAGTGTGAAGAACTGTGATGACGGCAGGTGGAGTGTAGCCTAAAATGTCGTCATCAATGACATCAAGGAAATCAACAATCTGTACAGAGAACAGTGTTGTAATAGTTAACTGAAACTAAAACCATTAAAAAATTTTTTTTTTAGTTATTTGAATTAAAATAATGGTTGACTGAAATAAGATAAAATAGAGAAATATAACACAATTTTATTTCAGCTAGCTGCAACATAGTAGCAACATTTCTCATTTTAATTTAGTTTAACTTGATGTACTAAAATATCTAAAACTGGAATAAAAATGAATAAACAAAACAAAAAAACAAAAACTAAAAATGACAAAAACATACAAAAAAACGAGTAAAACAGAGTAAAATGAAAATGAAAATGGAAAACATAAAAATAAAAACAAATTAACATATTAATAAACCTATAATAGCATCTCAATGATACTAAAATAACATTGATGATGCAAAAAATAGAAATAAGTAATTACTACTGATAATACGAAGACATAATTGAAGCCAAGTTATTAATAATTGAAGTTATTTTTAACTAAAACTAAAAACATTACAAAATAAAATTAATAAAAAATATAAAATAAAAACAAAACAATAAATCTAAATATTCGATGAAAAACTTAAAAAACTTGCCATGGCAACTAATTGAAATAAGTTTCAGTTGAAATGACTAAAACTGAAATAAAAATAGATTAAAGCTATATAGAAATACAGAAACATATATTATTAAAAATACACATTAGCCAGATATTCATGACAGATCCGCACTCCTATTTAAAGTTCATATCTAATCTAGTTACCAACAGGTACCTGCTCATGCCAGCTATGATTGGTCAACGCCATGTGATGTCGTAAAGTAGCACCATGGAGTCGCAGCGCGACCAGAAACTCCTACAAAGAAAATGAGATGAATACTTATAAATGACAAACAAACAACCACCATCCCATAATTAACCCAACTGGCAGGCGACAAGCAGATGAAATAACACACAAACCTTCACATTCCTCTCAAGATCTAATGTGATCTTGATGGCAGTCGACAGCATCTGAACGTCGGTTTCTCGGCCACCAACACTGCTCACCCCCACCTCTGTGGGGTAAATGGTAGGGTCCAGATGACCTGGGGAAGTGAACCTGGGCATTTCCAGTTTCACAGGAATAGGGGAGTCTGGGACCTCGGCTATATAAAGAGCCAAAAAAAAACAAAAAAACATTTGCAATTCAGAACAGGATAATAACTTTTTCCTATGCAAAAAACTATAGGAGTATAAGAGGTTAGATGTCATTTTAATGGTTTAACAGCTCACCTTTATGGTACAGCTCTACTCTTCTGCTTTCTATGGTCAGGAAGTTGAGATTGGGATTGTTCTGGTGTTGCGACACACTAAAAATCTTCCCTCCTTCCAAGTCCAAAACGAGTTCTCCATGACAGAAGTCCATTTTACATCCAGCTTCATTCTTAAAGAGAATGGTATCAGAATTTGATGAGTAAAGTGAATTTTACTGCCACTGGTGTTGACTTCTATAATTTTGCTATTGTGACAATGCTACAACAATTAAGCATGCAATTTTTTTTCATATTTACCTTGCAGTCTGTCATGGCTTGGAGGCGACCTTTGCCAATCAGCACCGTTAAACAGAGCAGACTGAGGGCGTGGCTGGACTGAGGCTCTAACTGTTTCCTTCTTTTTGATTGCTTGGCTGAGAAGAACTGAGGCTCCTCCTCCTCAGAGTCAGATTCTGAAATGATGAGTGAAAAGATTAAGAATCTTCAACTTAAGCCAAAACAGTATTGTTACTGTTAGCTAAAAAAATAAAACAATACAATTAAATAAAATAAAAATATCAGATGGAAAAACTTGCCTTAGCAACCAATTTAAATAAAATAAATTTAAGCTGAAACTAAAACAAAAATCAATTAAAGCCATACAGAAAAAAAAACTAATAAAAATGACAACAATTAAAATTAAGACTGAAAATATAAAAGCAACAGCAAGTGCAAAATATTAATAAATGCAAAAATAGTATATAAAACAAGTCAAAATGTTTAGAACTTAAAGTATGAAACAGTTGAGCATGACTGACCCAGCCTGAAGGCAGATTTACAGAGGTAAAATTCATTCTCCTCAGGTCTGTGCTGGTGGGAGGGACTACGAGAACTTTGAAAAGAAGGAGGAGCAGGAGGAGGGGACGGATGAGGTGGAGGAGATTCCCACATCAACAGATCATTATTAATCCTGGGGAGAAACAGACAGTGGAGCTTGACATCAGTCAAACATGGCTTTATTTTATTATTTTATGTTATGGCTGTCTTGCCAAATTTTATACACAACACAACATGCATATAATGTGAAATGATCATTTATACTGAAAAGGGGATTTAAAAACCAATGCTTGGAGAAAATTTTGTAAAAGTTCATTCTCTTGAAGTGTTGAGCAGTACCTGTTATAGATGCTCAGAAAAGCCTCTTTACTGGGCAGGAGAATGTAGGCTACAGGAAACGTGATATCAACCACATACTGACACTGACATATACACTGAGTCTGAAACTCCTCCATCTCCTCTGGGTCTGCTGGGATCACCATCTGAGACAGAGACAGAGAATGAGTCAAGTTCAGGAATGAAAGACAGACAGGCAGACGGGCGGAGTGGACGCACCTCTTCGGTCTCAAACATAGTGCGGTTGGAGGAGAAAGGAGAGCTGTTCTTCTCTCGAAGTTCACAGGGGTTCTCTAGAGACATGGAGCCCAGCCCCAGATCCCTGTTCACCCCTTCACAAACACCCGTACAGTCAGAGCCTGCTCCTTCATTCACTCGCACCTGAATCCTACAGATGGAAACCAGAGGGAACTACAAATGCTTTCCCAAGATTCGCTGTTTTTATCCAACTGAAGATTTGTATAACACATTGTTTTGTACTCAAAGCTAAATCTCAGACACACATACACTCACTAACTCACCTGGGAATGCCATCAGGATCTGCGCTCTTTTGCACACGGATACAGGGAAATGCCTCTCCCTCCCAGCCCTCATACACTCCTAAAACACACATTCACACTCCAGTTGAGTTTAGAGTGAAATTCCCACTGTATCCTGAACACTAGACCTTAAGATGAATCCAAACAGACTGAAACAGAAACATAATTTAATAGAAACTGCTGAAAATATTTTTGATTTTATTCATTAGGATTTGATCGAATCTTTTTATTATTACTAAACAGATAGTAAAGAAGATATTTTGAGGAATGTTGGCAACCAAACAGTTGCTGGTAGCCACTGACTTCTATAATATGGGGGAAAAAAAGTCAATGGCTACCAGCAACTGTTTGGTTGCCAACATTCAGCAAAATATGTTCTTTTGTGTTCAGCAGAAGAAAGATTCATTCAGGTTTGGAACAACATGAGAGTGAATAAATGATGACTAAATATTCATTTTTGGGAGAACTATCATAGCTGATATATTATTTCTAATATTTGATTATAACTGCAACAATATAAAAAATTGCTTTGGTTATATCAAAAACAAAAAAATTATAAGATTATTACATTTTGATGGAAGATTTTGAAAATATTTTTCCCTTTACAATAATGTGCACTGAATAGCAATATTTATTAAAAAATGTGAATTGGAATTTGATTTCATGATCTCATATGTTAATATACTGTATATATATATATATATATATATATATATATATAAATAAATAAATATACACAAACTCAATACCATTCAAAAGTTTAGGGTAATACTGTACACAGTAATACTCTCAATGGTTACAAATGAAAAATAACTGTTTTATATTTGAATATACTTTAAAAATTCATTCCTTCCTGTAATGCAAAGCTGAATTTTCAGCATCATTACTCCAGTCTTCAGTGTCACATGTGAAATTCCCACTGTATCCTGAACACTAGACCTTAAGATGAATCCAAACAGACTGAAACAGAAACATAATTTAATAGAAACTGCTGAAAATATTTTTGATTTTATTCATTAGGATTTGATCGAATCTTTTTATTATTACTAAACAGATAGTAAAGAAGATATTTTGAGGAATGTTGGCAACCAAACAGTTGCTGGTAGCCATTGACTTTTTTTCCCCCATATTATAGAAGTCAGTGGCTACCAGCAACTGTTTGGTTGCCAACATTCAGCAAAATATGTTCTTTTGTGTTCAGCAGAAGAAAGATTCATTCAGGTTTGGAACAACATGAGAGTGAATAAATGATGACTAAATATTCATTTTTGGGAGAACTATCATAGCTGATATATTATTTCTAATATTTGATTATAACTGCAACAATATAAAAAATTGCTTTGGTTATATCAAAAACAAAAAAATTATAAGATTATTACATTTTGATGGAAGATTTTGAAAATATTTTTCCCTTTACAATAATGTGCACTGAATAGCAATATTTATTAAAAAATGTGAATTGGAATTTGATTTCATGATCTCATATGTTAATATACTGTATATATATATATATATATATATATATATATATAAATAAATAAATATA
>NW_015655570.1:29725-44817 GCF_001515625.1 Sinocyclocheilus rhinocerous | reverse complement strand
AGGGTAATACTGTACACAGTAATAGTCTCAATGGATACAAATGAAAAATAACTGTTTTATATTTGAATATACTTTAAAATGTAATTCATTCCTGTAATGCAAAGCTGAATTTTCAGCATCATTACTCCAGTCTTCAGTGTCACATGATCCTTCAGAAATCATTCTAATATGCTGATTTGCTGCTTAAGAAATATTTTTAATTATTATCATTGTTGAAACAATTGTGCTGCTTAATATTTTTGTGGACACATTTTAACAGAATTCCTTGATGAATATTAAGTAACATTAAGAACAGCATTTATTTGAAACAGAAATATTTTGTAACATTCTAAACTTTCACTGTTGATTAACTGAATATGTCCTTGCTGTATTAATTTCTAAAAAAAAAAAAATCTTACTGACATCAAACTTTTGAACGCTAGCGTATATGATAACTGAGAAAAATAAATGCTAATTTTGATCTTTGGATGCCTCACCGTGCATATCAGTGAAACAGGCCTCCAGTAGCTTGGTGAGTTTGGCCCCTGGGCTGCAGGGGCCGTCCTGCTGAATGTCTGGCCCCTGCTGAGACTTCAGCTCCAGATTAGAGATCTGCAGGCTCAAGATCTCACTGCGCACTGCACGCTGGCTCAGTGGCCGCCTCAGCCCCGGGGGTCGAAGGTCAGGGATGGGGAAACGGACCTTCAACACGGCATAAGGAGATTGAAGCAGGAGAGAAGAATGGAGCTCCAACAAATGAGACTGCAGAGAAAAAGAGAGAGGATTAGACCATACATTACAAATAATTTTATTGTGTAAGGTTTAAAAAATAAACAATTTTTTTTGCTGAGGTAGGGGTATTATGTTGTTGTTTTTGATCAGGAGAGTCTAGTGACCTCTGCAGCCTGTGCTGTGTTTCTTTGAGGCGGCGCTGGACAGTGCCTCAGGGCTTGCAGGATGTCCTCCAGTCGGCCTATAATGTCCAGGTCTAACTCAGAGTTGAGCTCCCCGAGCTCAATCCGCAGAGAGCTCTCCCTGCGTATCACACGACGCCTGCTTCCCCTCTATAGGAGAACAGGAAAAAGAGTTTCATATAGATCTATCGCTGAATGTATAAAAGACACAATTACTTGCAAATCAATGCCATAGGACTCTGTCAAGCTGTAGTACCTTACGCATGTGCTTCTCAGAGAGACTAAGGTGGAACTGGGCACAGGGTCTGGCAGTGGTGCCCATAGTGAAGAGACCGGCTGACTGGAACTGCAAAAGCTGGGAAAAGAAAATGTGTGGACACACATGCTCATTTTAAAGGAACTCTTCCAGAACCTTCATCAGCCTACATGATGTCTCCTGCTGGATTTGCCAACTTTTGGCCGTCTGACTTGTCGTAACTCAAACTGTATTCACATCTGTTTACAATTCTCCCTGAGCAGTTGGCAAAGCCTCGGACATGTGACTATATTACACCATTACACCACTGTAATAATTTGGTGACCAACTGGTAATTTTCTGATAATAAGGGTTTGACTGTTTTGACAGTCCAGATTGTGGTCTAGAGTGCAACAGGGATTAAAAATGAAACAAAATGATGCTACAAAAGTGTTTCAAGAGAATGTATAATGAAAAACAGGACTTAACTTGCTCTTTGCTTTAAATAAGAGAGTTCAAAAAGTTATTGTTTTCAGCGTTTGGCCAGTATGTGGAGGCCAGCCAACCACAGCAGAAGTCATCTGCATGTAGTCTTCAAGATCCAACAATTTAATCCCAAGCTTATTATAACTTTAAGGGTCAGAGAGAGGGTGGAAATGATCAGAAAAACTAAATGGTAACACTTAACAATAAGCTTCAATCCCTTAACATTAGTTAATGTATTAGATTAGATGTTTCTAATAGTGCTGCACGATTTGAGGAAAAACATAATTGTGATTTTTCCTGATAAAAACTGTGATTGCGATTTCAAATGCGTTTAGGTTTGCTGTGCTTGTTTGTAGGGCTGAACAATTATTATTATTTTATTATTATTATGATTAAAAATAATAACATCCTAATTTCTTAATTTTTAATGTTCAAACCATCAAGCTTTTATTTTGAAAGAAATCGGCAGAGAACTCTAATTTTTTTTTTCTATTTTATTTATTTTTTACAAATCAACATTAACCTAGATCAATACAACTTAACAATAAGCTTCAATCCCTTAACATTAGTTAATGTATTAGATTAGATGTTTCTAATAGTGCTGCACGATTTGAGGAAAAACATAATTGTGATTTTTCCTGATAAAAACTGTGATTGCGATTTCAAATGCGTTTAGGTTTGCTGTGCTTTTTTGTAGGGCTGAACAATTATTATTATTTTATTATTATTATGATTAAAAATAATAACATCCTAATTTCTTAATTTTTAATGTTCAAACCATCAAGCTTTTATTTTGAAAGAAATCGGCAGAGAACTCTAATAAAGCAGATTTTTTTTTTCAATTTTATTTATTTTTTACAAATCAACATTAACCTAGATCAATACACAGTGTATTAATGTATTAATATTATTAAAATAAAAGTTAGTTCAAAATATTAATACATGAACAAATTGCACTTTACTGTAACTAAGTTAGCACTGTTTTGGTGCAGAAACCATCTACACTTCAGCTGAAATAAAAAACAAAAAAATATGGTTTTACAATCTGCACTGTAAATCAGATTTTGGTGCATTTTGGTAAACCTCGATGACTCACCAATCAATTTAAAGAAAAAACAATCCAACTAATTTTATTACTGAGTTTTAGGGCTCAAAAGAGCAAACCCAGAAAGGCCTGATAAATAATAAAATTTGGGTGCAAGAGTTTGCAGGTATGCCGTGTACCTCTGTGTACTGTGGACCGCCTGACTCCCACAGGCACTCCAGCAGTTCCAGCCTGCTGAAGGAGAGGTCAGAGGTCGTGGCTCGGGTGTGCCGCCCTGCGCTACGCATCTCACATGTCAGCTGCACTGCTGCACCGGTCATCCTGAAGACCAGAGGTCAGAGAGAGTCAAAAAGAGTGTGTGTACATGTATATATAGTAGGTGAGCACAGCAGGTAATTCCTGCCATACCTGATGTGGGAATGGGGACATGCTTTAGCAAAGCTTCCTCTCAGATTGTGGAAGTCTCTCTCACTAAACATGCCGTCCTTAAAGAACGCAAGCTCACGGAAAAACAACTGTGACACCTCAGCCAATGAGGAGAGCCCATCTGGCCCAGGAGGCGGGTCCTGCTCTAAAAGAGTAAGTGTGACTCCGCCCAGAGAGAGGCGGAGCAAGGAGTCTGGTTTCAGCGGCTCTGATTGACTACTTCGAGACGACCGTTCTATTGGGAGAAAAACAAAGACTGATGATGGATTGCAAGAGAAAACATAAATGGAATGCAGTGACACACACAATGTGTTGTTTAAAACAAGTTTAAATACATACTGGGAGGTCTGCTACATTGAGGCAAACTAGATAAGGATCCTGGTACAGGATAACGACGAGGACAGTTGAGCATTCCCTGTAATAGACATATAAAAGTGCTAGCCAATCATACACGCTGTACATAGATAGCTGATGCATAACAGGTCTATTGGCTTAATCAAAATCAATATATTGAAATGTATATGAAAGTATAAGGGAAAGAGTGTATCTAAGATTCTGTATAACTAGATCCTGTAAAAGTTTAAACATGTGATCTAGAACCTTTATACAGCCCATGCCATTGTAAAAACTGCAAGTCTATCTCTCACATTCTCGTTTTCATTCGTGTCAAATTCAATTTGGCATCTATCCAAACTAAGGTCTATTGCATTAAAATTTTACAGTTTATCAGTTCATGCATTCACTGGTCATCGAACCCATGACCTTGCCATGCTCTACTTCTTAAGCTGCAGGAACTGTATATCGTCACCATTTCTTTTTCACCATTTTTAATTTTCATGTTTTGCTAGTTTAGTTTTGAAAATATAGCCTATCAATTAATATGTGGTCAGAAAAGTGCATGCATTATATATTAAGAATAAAAGAATTAGCAAAACACAGTCTTCGATGTGACATGCTATACAGTAAATCTAACATGTCTTGACAAGAACACATTTTTTCAAGCTATTCAAACTAAGCTTGACGTGAATTTTTTGTCATTCTCTGACAAACATTTGCACACCTGAATGAATTGTTCAGTTTCTGAACAACAGAAATACAAAATATGCTGACCATGATGAGAAAAGACCTATACACATTTGAGTTCATAGCAGCACTGACCTGTGGAGACAGAGGGTTTGTTTGAGCCAGGCTGCTTTGGCTATGAATGGACGATTCCATATCGCTGTCAGATAATTCACTCCCAGAGCGTGTTGACAACACACTGCTGGTCATACCAGGACCCATCGAATAAAACATCTCTGAGACAGAAGAACAGTCACAAATGCAAAACACAGAATGACAAACACAGACAAAATTAAGAAATGTTGGCAAAATACTAAACTGCAAATAGTTTCAGAAAATAAAAACAGACCAGCATCAAGAGCCTGAGGCCTCATTTGTAAAATTTATGTAAGATCGGATTTAAACCTACATTTCATGGATTTTATCCAATGTCAAATGTGAGGAACAAATTGGCTTTCATCAAGGCAGAAACTGACGTGAAAATGTTCTTATGTATACACCAACTGAACAACATGTGTACAAAATTTTTGGCACTCATATAACAGTTATTCAATAACTTAAACATTGTTTATGAAAATGTAAATTAGTAATCACATTAATAAATAGGTAATCACATAAATTTTTTGAGAGCGTTCTTGGATTTCCTTGCCCACTGATATTGAGTGTGGTACTTCTACCGAAACAAAAAGATGTTTGTGGCCGTTCTGTAGGGCGAGTTGATGCTCTTAAACACACTGCGTTAAATATAAGATGATCTGTGATTTATAAAGATGGATGCATTTAGGAAAATTTTTTGTGCATATTGTCGTTTTATAAATTGTTTATAACAACATTTCGGAAACTGCTGTACATTCACATTTAGGATCATTATACGCACATCTTTATAAATGAGGCCCCTGGCTATATATGGCCTACTATTTTTTGTGTGTTTTTTAGCAAGGGCAATCCAGTTTTCATCTCAGAAATATTTTATATTTTAATCAAAAAAGTATATATAAAGAGAAGTTAAATACCCTAACTCTTATTGCTTCCTGGCATGCTGATACTGTCACAAATGAAACTGAAGGTCAGGTCGAGCATATTGCATTGGGGAATACAATATTCCACACTCTGGTTGTACACTACACAATTTAGCAAATGTTGCAAGTCATACAAGTATGTCATGCATGATAAAACTGCACGCACTTGCTGCAAAAATAGCAATACAGTAGTATGCTAGTCTGAACCCATAATTATAATCAATGTTCTATAATAATCTCAACAAAATATTGACTATTCTCATCTCACCTCTGTTCTCCATGCTGTTGACATAGGGCTCTGCATCCAGCTCCAGATCTCTGTCATACATTTCTGAGTTCAGCTGCTTACTAAGATCCTCTTCAATCAATCGCAGATCATCAGAACCCAGAGGCCTAGAAACCCCCCCACCGGACACACCAACACCACCACTGCCCTCTGACAAACAGAGAAAGAAAAGCGGTGATCAACACAACTCTAAAAAATGCTGGGTTGTTTCAACCCAACTTTGGGTCAAATATGGACTAACCCAACTTTTGGGTTAAAAATTTAATGTAAAAATGTAACCCAACAGTTGGGTTAGTCCATATTTGACCCAAAGTTGGGTTGAAACAACCCAGCATTTTTTAGAGTGCAGGCGATCTCCATTTTGAACAGCTAGTACACCCACCACTATCCAGTTGTTTTTTATAGATTAATATCCTTATGGTGCTTATGCAACCCAGGGGTTAGACAGTAGGATATGTTTTATCATTTTAATAATAATACAATTAGTAGTATACTTTTAATTTTTTTTCTTTCTGTTTATTTTTGCATATATATGTATGTAAGTACCTAGAGCTCCTAGAAACCGTATCAAATTCCTTGTGAGCTTGTGCACACTTGGCAAATAGAGAACAATCTGATTCTGAAAAAGGCTTTAAATTAAGGCTGGTGCAAACAGCCATATGATGATGTGTCTCATTTGAAAAGGGAGAAAGCGAGACATAAAGCATATTAAAATCGATGAGCAAACAGAGAATAGAGTGCTCATGTTACCTGATGTCTCAATGCAGAGGGAGGACAGGAGGTCCGTCAGGTGTGTAATCTGACTGGGGGACAGCAGCAGGTGGAGACACCCTACTTTACCATCCAACTCCAACTAAGAGGAAAAAGAGGAAACTCCGCTCAGTTAACAATGAAAGAAACATAAATCTCCTGTTTTGGACTAATCAAACTCCTTTATGCATGATGAAGCCGAATGATTTGATCATTTGATCTCACTGATTCAGAAGAATCACGAACATCCATAAAATATTCCTATTCAGTCTTTTTTATTTTTATTGTGCAGACAAACCTTGGGCCCAGGCAGCATTTCATTCTGTTTTATTTTGACCGTTGTCTCTATGAATCCGGAGCATTGTCCAATCAGCAGAGGCTCTGGGGGCTTCGGGGTGGGATGCAATGATTGAGGGGCATCAGATGCATCATCATCATCATTTTCATCTGTCTTATCCGTCTCCCTGCTGCTGGCCATGTCATCAGAATAAACCAGCCCCTAAATGGATGAGTTGAAAGACACTGTCCATTACAGACATTGGGCCTCAGTCATGAAACATTTGTAAATATAGGAGTAAATTCTGAATAATTTGCGCGTAAAACGGACCTTCCCGAAAACTCTCCTCCGGATTCACAAACGCTTCGTAAACGTCCGATTTGATAGTTAAACATGTGTATGTTAATGAATTCCAATCATTCGTAAATAGGGCGCTCGTGCACGCTCATTCACAATTACCATAATCCTCGCCTATAATTACAGCTACGCAAATTGCGTGTCCAGGAACGCAGTGGAATTTGAAGAATATTACTAAATATAAAAATGCAGTAACCAGCAATGTTAACTTCTCTATTGTTGTTCAGTTGTTGTACAAGTAGGATGATTGGTCGGTGTAGAATTTGTCCTGCCTCTTGTCCACTGATTGGACGGCCGGGTAAAAAGTGACAGTGACAAGCGCTGCGTTTTACCCTAAGCTAAACAGTTTATCAACTCTCAGCTACAAAAATTAAAAAAAAAAAACCCGGGGCAAACAAACTTGTACAATATTATGATGGCAGTGCATCAAAATTCAGTGTCATCAGTTTGCCAAAAAGAACACAGAACGTTTTACGCACCATTTACACATGGCAGGGAGCAGGTGTACATTTCTTTGGTACCAACTAACATTTTGAAAATAGGAACACTTTCATGAATCCGAAAATTTACATCAGAACAGCTTTACAAACGATTTACACAAACATTTATTCTGCTCGTGTTTCATGAATGAGGCCCATTATATTTATTCATTTGGCAGATGCTTTTAACCGAAGCGACTTACAAATAAGGAACATCACAAGCAATTTATCATGAGAGGCAACAATATTTGCAGTACACAATGTTAATTATTAATACACAAGCTGGCATGTAAGTGAAATGCAGAAAAAAGTGTGAGTCATTGAAAGTGCAAAGCCACTAACTAACAGGTTGTATAGTTTCTCTGACCTGTGAACCTCCGAGAGTCTCATAGAGGAGCTGTACGGAGTTGAGCTGTAGGATCTTGTGCAGGAAGGCTGGTGGTTGGTGGATGTCTACAGGCACTGTCTGGCTTGAGTCTCTCACAGCCTCATCACAATAGTCCACCCTGCAGTATCACATGTTACCACCAGGGGCAGAACACAGATCGTCACAAACAATGGAATGCACTCTAGGAAACTCAAGCACTCAAGGTTTGTTTGAAGGATATGATTGATGGATTTTTATGGCTCGTTTCCACTGAGCGGTACGGTACAGTACAATTCAGTACAGTACGATTCGGTACGGGTAACCCTGATCCAGCTTGCGTTTCATTGCCAATAGTACCCTTCTTGATAGGCGTGGTGTATGCATAGACTGTGGTGTATGCCGGAAAGTAGCGATCGACGATAAAGCGCGACAATAAACACAACTTGTCCGTTTTAATGAACAATAATAGCCATTATAAAAGTATAAGTACAAAGAATAAGAGGCTTATATAAGAGGAAATAAAGACAAAAGTAGGCCTGTCACGATAACAACTTTTTGTTGTGCAATATATTGCCCCAGAAATAATTGCGATAAGCGATATTATTGAGCGGTACGGTACAGTACAGTTCAGTACAGTACGATTCGGTACGGGTAACCCTGATCCAGCTTGCGTTTCCACTGCCAATAGTACCCTTCTTGATCCTTCGTGGTGTATGCCGAAAAGTAGCGATCGACGATAAAGCGTGACAATAAGCACAACTCTGCCTCTTTTTGTTAAATGTCAGTTTTAATGAACAATAATAGCCATTATAAAAGTATAAGTACAAAGTATAAGAGGCTTATATAAGAGGAAATAAAGACAAAAGCAAACAATTCAGTCAAACGTATGCTACAAAGTCAGCGCTGTACTACGGTAAAGTTCAAAATAAATATAATATAAAGTTAAACATAACATTGTGCTCAGCCAAAACGATATGACCAGGAATAAATAATAGATTCATGAGACCAAGAATGCCTGTGAAGTATAGCCTACCCAAAACGAATTGTATCTCGTGTTTAATCACTACAGAGACATCAGAGCCAGCGTCAAATGTCAGAAGGACTAGACGAGCTAAGGCTGCTCTATGCGGATACATTAGCACTAAGAGCCCGGTGATCGCCTGAAGCTTCGAAATTGGCATAGCAAATTTTCAAATAGGTGCTATTTTTATAAATAAACCACAGATTTGAGTTTTAAACAATTACATTCTCGCCTGAAAAACTGCATTTCATGACTGATGTAAATAAGCCCAACACTCATGGACAGCAAAGCAGAACGAGTGAAGGACGCTTTATCCCATTGTATCACGCAAAAGTGACGATTCTAGTCAACTAATCAACGTTCTGCAGTGAGTTTAGCTCCACCCTTTTGGTACCCTTTGCTGTGCTAGGTACCCCAATGGAAGGGTACCAAAAAAGTGGTACGGTACGGTTCGCTATTTTGGTACTATTCACAACTTCTGACAGTGGAAACGGAAATAATTGCGTACTGTACTGTACTGTACCGAACCGTACCGCTCAGTGGAAACGAGCCATTAGTTTAACCTGTGAGTCAACTAAAAGAATGCAGAGTTTTTCATGTATCTTGACTTGGAAAAATATGTTTTTCCAATAACACACACTGCTGTTCGAAGGTTTAGGGTCATTGCAATTATTTTAAAGAAAATAATACTTTTATTTAGCAAGGACACATTAAAATGATCAGGAAAGATCTAAGTGACAGGAAAGCCATTTAAGATGTTACATTTCAAATAAATGCTGTTCTTTTGAATGTTCCATTCATCAAAGTATTGTGAAAGAGATGTATCAAAGTTTCCACAAAAATATTAGGCAGCACAACTGTTTTTATCACTGATGATAATAACATGTTTTCTTGAGCAGCAAATCAGCATATTAGAAAGATTTCTGAAAGATCATGTGACACTGAAGACTGGAGTAATGATGCTGAAAATTCAGCTTTGCATCAGGAATAAATACATTTTTTAAAAACATATTAAAATAGAAAACAGCTCTTTTAAAGTGTAAAAATATTTAACAATACTTCTGTTTCTACTGTATTTTGGACATATAAATGCAGACTTGGTGAGCTTTTCATGAACAAATCTGACCCCAAACTTTTGAACATTACTGCATTTTTGAGTAATAATCAGATTGAACGTTTTCAAGATTCATGCCATTCTTTAATGGCACATCTCCCTGAGTTACCATATCTGGCACACCAAACCATCCTACTTTATAAATAAAAAGAAAAAAACAACATAATACATCCATGAATGTGCAAAGATGTAATTCATGGCCTCACCGTTTAATGCGCATCTCTAAGGCAACCCCAGTCTCAGCATCCAGGGAATGATGTTCTACTCGCACGATGGTGTCCAGAAAGGTGACTTTTATTCGACGTAGGACTGCAAACACACAAACAGTCAAAAAAAAACAAAAAACACTTAATACACTAAGTGAACGCTTTCCAATGTTGATAAGTTCATAAGTTTGTGATAATACACACTCAGTCGGTCATCTAACAGTTTTACTTAATGAATCAAGAAAGCAAATGTACAGAACCACACTCCTAGACACAAGAAATGCCACACACCTGTCTCGATGGTCTGTGCAAACATTTCCAGCCCCTCCAGCGGAGCAGGCGGCTCTTCTGACGCCTCGGGTGGGTCCTTCAGGCACTCCTGGGCCAGCTGCATGCTGGACGTCATGCATGACGACCACCCTTGGGAATCCCAATTTCCATCTAACAGAGATCAGAGAAAACACAATTGAACAATAAGTCAGTCCCGTATAAAATACGGTTCTATGTATCAAACCAAATGAGCACACAAAGAACAGTCCACAGAACTCACTGGTTCTGTATTTGGGTCTGCATGTTATTTGCAATCCAGTGATTTCAAGGGTGCAGTGTTCTGTCACGAGTGCCGCCCAGGGAATTGTCACTGTGATGCTGTTCACAAAACCTTCAACAATCTCCAGCGGCGCTCCCAATGACTCCAACAACTCGTTCACTGCCTGAAAAGAGGATTCAGAATATAGTTAGGGAATCTGAAGAACAAGTGATCACATATAAGAAGTTGTCAAAATGACTGCGAAACAGGGGAAGGATGATCAGGGGTTTTCAGTCTTTTAGATGCCACAGAATATAATCACCCTCATCCTAAAATTGAAAAGGCAGCTATATATTTGTATGTATATAGACCCAATACATACTGTAAAAAAAGTGTAAAATATTATTTGAAAAAGTGTTTACATTGTTATATATAATCTTGTACTGTTTGATTTAAAACATTTTTATTTAATTTTTCATTTATTGAGTTAAATTTAATTTTTATTATTTACTTTTTTTCTATTTTTTTTAATTTTTTTTTTTACACAGACTTCTTAGCACTCCCTTGCAGGCCCAACTTTGAAAAACTAAACGACAACACCACAAAAACTGAAAAACATTATAAAGTAATTAGACTCAAAATGTGAAAGCAAAAGTTAGTAAGCCTTGATCACTGTGACTTAGGACCAGGAAGAGGATCTATGATGCAGCCTTTTCTGCACAAGTCATCAAACTCTTGGAGACATGAGTGCTCCTTCAACTAACAAGATGTGTTGATCTCATACTCAAGACTAGATATTACGAAATACTGGAAATAAAGGCCACTTGGACAAGGAAACTGGCCTGGGCATGTCGTACCCCACACTTACCCACACATCCAGGTTGATTTCTGTAATGACCCCGCTGCCATTATACAGGTCCAAGCTCAGCTGGTCCAAACTAAGTCTTTCCTCCAAGAAGTGGCCCAGGTAGTGTTGCAGGAGGTACCGACAGGCCCGTTTCTTTATTGAGCCCGACCAGGGGAAGAGCCACCGAGACATAGGTCCAGAGCAGACGGGGAGAGGGAGCAGAGAGGCGGCGGAACAAGACACCAGTCCTGCATAACAGACCTAAACCCCCCTCGGTAGTGTGTGAAAATGAGAATACAATAATTAAAGCGTACTACGATGGACAAGAAGGGGTAAAACCGTCTAACTTCCTGTCCTTTGACACCAAAATCCCCTGGTTCTTCGTTTTTGGACGTCAGGTTGTCCAAAGCAGCGTTTAAAAGAGGATCTCTGTGTTCAAACGGGTCACTCCGGTTCTACTTTTAATAATAGATGCCACTGAAATATTCGACAGGTCCTCTATGGTTCCTCTGGCCAACGGGTTGTTTGTTGTTTTCATACTCTTACTGAACGAGTGTGCGTCATGACGTCAACATAGCTGAAGATGCCGGAAGTTGGATGCGTCAAATCGCCATGTTGGGACGGTCAACTTGAACGCTTCATCCAGATTTAGACATAATGACTCGAACTTGCTGTACCCAATCTTACGCAGATTTATATTATTTTTATTGTGTAGAGCCTTATCTAATTCAATTCAATTCAAGGTTATTTGTATAGCGCTTTTCATCCGTCTAGTTGCAAATTGTAATCCAATAAGTAATATCTCTGTTTTATCCGAATTTAATAGGAGAAAATTATTGGTCATCCAATCTTTTACATTTTTAACACACTCTGTTAGCTTAGATAATTTAGAAGTTTCATCTGGTCTAATAAAGATTCGATTAAGTATTGTTTCGGTTCCATAGAACTACCATGTAATACCATCACTGGTGTGGTATATAATAAATTCAACACTCCTACTCATTCTGTATTATTAATAGTCTTATAAAGAAACAAATTCAATCACATGTGCCCACAAGTTTACCTTGCTGAGAAAAGCCGGAATAAACAAACTTTATTGCGGTGAAAACATCACATTTAACACAAAACCAACAAAAGCTCAGCAAATACTTTAGACATCACAATTAAAACAGAAAAGGTGCTTTTAAAATTAATGCAGAAAAAGTGCTGTAATTTATTCAAGCATAAACCTGATGTAGAACCATTTTAAGAAAAAAAAATCAAATAAAATGCTATAATATAAAACAAGTTTCTGTTTCATTTCAGTTGAACACATCATAATTAAATGTCTGCTAAACAACAAATAAAACTATGTACATAAATATGCATTGCTGTATGTCTGTTGTTGTTTTATGAAAGCAGCTTCTGGGATCTTTCCTTGAGCCTAAAGGAGGTAAAATATTATAATGAATAACATGACAAGTTTCAAGTCCCAAAGTCTCAAAATGGATGCAATTAGATTTCAAATGCACATGGTCCACTTCAGATTGTCCATCTGAACACTAATCAACAACAAAGACAAGCAACAAGTTTTGAGAAGGTTAATCAGCTTTGGAAACATTTAATCTAGTGGGGCTTTCCGTGGTTAATGCCAAGTATCTTTTAATTTCAGATTATTTATGGACAGCAAACAGAACTGCTGAAATGAGGATATATTGTACATATTGCATTTCTATCAACTGGCCAAGTAGATTCATACCTTGAGTTCTGTGAAAATCTGAGCAGGTCTGTGAAAATCCCATGCATTATACTGTAGACATCTGACAGCAATACACAAGCCTTACCAACAGGGTTGGGATAATATTGACTAGGGATGGGCAGTATGAACAAAATCTTATATCAATTAAGGGCAACTTGTATAGTCATCTTAAGTAGAAATTCAATGAAAAATGTTTTATATTCTAAAAATAACCATGTGATAATGTCTATTTCAAATTTAAATATTTTTCAAATGAAAATGTATAATAATGAAATGTATAAATAATGTAAAGTGGTCTTGCTAATACTACACTCTACTGCATTATAACTTACAGCCATACATTTTTGGATGCAATTAAATAAAAAAATAAATAGCAAAATAGCTGCTTTTGTATTAGCTATTTTTTGTATTATTCATATTGCCCAGCCCTAGTATTTTCCACATAATTCATCTATATCTAGCTCTATAATTACGATTTGCAAGTATAAGAGCATAGTTTTTGCTCTCTGCTCACTTTTGAGACCATTCCAGGTTCATTTCAGACTTCTGGGAGAAAGCAGAGAGCATTTCCTGCTGGGATGCAGTGAGGGTGGGCAGCACTGAACTAATCGAGGGGGCCGGAGCTAGTGCTGCAAATGCACAACGTATTTCCTCGCTGGTGGCGTTCCTCACAAAGAGCTCGTCGTTCACGATACACAGACTGCAGAATGCAACGAATACCAAAAAAACATGCACCAATCAACTTTGTGTTAGTAAGAGGTTATTTTAACCAAGTGACTAAGGATGATTGTTTTATCTGTCTGCTGAAAGGACAGACACGCACATACATGAATTCTGGGAAATTCAGTGTGTCCATGGGGAAAGCCAGTAAATGAAGAAACCATATTAAGTAATACAATTACAGCAAAAGCCAAAGAAAAGCAGAAACAGCCCAAAGTGGAGAGTGTTTTTATTTAGTCACGCTTGTGATTTGCTGCTGGCTTTTCCTACCCAGAATTCTGAGCTGGAACTGTGATGAAGACTCTGGAGAATGCACTGACACGGTCACTCAAATTGTCATCAGCTGAAGAGAGGAAAACAAACATTGAGTTTAACACACAGCGCTACTTGATCAACTGTTATGCTGACACATATAACTGTGTTCAAGCAAGACTCACCTTCTTTGAACACGCCACTCACTGTGAACGCTAATAAAGTCCTCTACAGAGAAGACAGGAAAACAACAAGATGTCAAAAAAATGTAAATTACAAAACAAGAGCCCCAGTGAAAGCAGTGTTAAAATCATTGAGGAACTCACTGAGTATGTGTTGACATCAACATTGACTGAATTCATGTCATGCTGGGTCTTTGGGAGCTCATTGAGGAAGGCGACTACAGTCAGGCGGGAGCGTTTTAGCAAGTGGAGCCAAATGGCTGTAAAGAAGAAGATGACGATACATGACAGATACTGATCTGTTTTTATTTGATTATTTTTTGCTCGCTTCTCATGTGTGAAACATACAGGGTTCTTTGATGTTCTTGATGTTGCGACTGTGCTCATGATAATCTTTTAACTTGCACCTGCAAAATTATAGGAATAAGAAATGAAACCAAAAATAAACGTGTATATCATAAACAATTTTGAACATTTACAAACACTAACATTTTTTTACATTTAAATGTATTTCTCTCCCCAAGAAAAATTGTGCAGTGTGGATTAATTTCACAAAAATCTAGGTCACAATTCATCCCAAAAATAAAAAAAATCATAAATAATAAATATGATAGTTTTAATGTATAGTTATGTAACATGTAACAAAAAAAGAGCCTACTTTAAGGACACTTTTTTTTTTTTTACATTATGACATTATACTATTGTTTTGAATCAGTTTTTTTATATATATATTTTCAGTTTCATTTTAATTGTAGTTAGTTAAAGTTTAGTAATTTTGCTGTGTGCTTTGTTAGTATATAT
>NW_015655570.1:25135-29644 GCF_001515625.1 Sinocyclocheilus rhinocerous | reverse complement strand
CCAAGATAATGGCTTATTAAAGACAGCACAATGCCGTCAAATATGAGTGGTGTTTTACCTGGAGGGATGTTTTATGGATGGCAGGTTGAGAGAGAAGCAGGCACCAATGTGGCCGATATAGCGGCCGATATTTGGCATTTTTAAAATATCGGCATCGGCCGATAAGTTTTCCTGTTTATGCTGTGCTTTATGCATTTGCCCACTGCCATATTCATGTCATTTTCACTGTGTGCTGTATGTAAAATGAGTGTTACCTTGGCTTTATTTGAAAAAATGTGATTCCTAATGCACACAAACTTCCCAGAATACTGAGTGCCCTGTTGGTTACAGTGTTTACTTCCTTTTTTATTATATTTTTTATTAAATATTTATTTTATTATACATCAAAAGTATAAGTATGTTTATTTAACACATTTACTTTTTAATAAATTTTCAAATGATTTCAAATTTCTTAAACATTAATTAAAATAAATAAAATTATATCGGCCATCGGCCACCCTGCTTTCCAAGATATCGGCATCGGCTGTCAAAAAACCAATATCGGTCGACCACTAGGCACCATCATGATACGCCTCCAGGCAACGGCTTTCTGTCTCCAGAGTCATACACACAGTAATAACTGCCACAAAACAAACACAAACACACATTGCTGCTGACAAAAGCATGCTTTACAGAATATAAAAGATGATCCTATAAGAAAACAATTCCACACAACCTGTTCTACACTTACTGTTGCAGAAAACACTGAATGAGACCCTGGATTTCATTCTATACAAAGTGGCTGCCCTGAATTAGTTACACAGACACATCCAGTCAAAAACTTCACATTAACACTCTTCAGGTTAATGCAGACTCCTAGGTTACCTTGCAGGGATGTTTGTGCATTTCCTCTTCAAAGCAGATTGGAGGTGGAAGCACATGACTGTCCTACAGAAATAACACACACATCTGAATCACTCCTGCAACAACAAGTGATCACATTTTGACGATAATTATAAATACAAAGATTGTTTCTCTAAAATGACATGCGCTGCTTAATTATGCACAGGTAAATAGGATCAATTTTGATTTCTTGTTAAAGGAGACATATTATGCCCCTTTTTACAATATGTAATATAAGTCTCAGGTGTCCCCAGAATGTATCTGTGAAGTTTCAGCTCAAAATACCCCACAGATCTTTTATTATATAATTGTGAAAATGCTTATTTTGAGTGGAAGCAGAAACACGCTGTTTTTCGGGCCTGTCTCTTTAAATGCAAATGAGCTGCAGCCCCGCCCCCTTTTCCAGAATAGAGCTGCGCCATTACAGCTTGTACCTGCTAAAAAACATGTTTTGGTTCTGATTATCATGTTTATCGTGCTGAAATCATGCGTTTTAAACCATATTAGTTTAAACTTCTTATGTATGGTTTTCTGAGTGCACACATCCGAAGCACACGGACAGAAAGCGGCTGTCACAGCATGTGAGTACTGAACTAAGTTCTCATATACACACAAGTTTACGTTAAAAACACACATGAGTTACAAAAACAGTCGGTTATGTCTGTGGAGGTAAACAGCTGGGAAATGAATCGCATGTTTATTTTAGATCTGTTTGGCAGCAGCAATATACATTAAATAAATCAATAAATCCACTGCTCTCTTGTCTCCTCTGAGGCTGGGACTGTAAATAGTGTTCTGTGCTCATCTGTGCAGCCAATGACAGAACAGTTAGCATGTTTTGCTCAAACTTTCGCCATGGCATTAGAGCTGGTACGCCGTTGTCGCTTGCAAAATCAAAATGTTGGCGCAGTGGGTGGAAACTTACAGATTAAGGGACGGTAATATTATAATGAGATCCCTTTGCAACGTCACTAGGGGAGCAAAAATCAGACCCGCTCATTTTTCCAGATGCTTGCAGAAAAAGGCTTACCAAAACAAAGTTACTGGGTTAATCTTTTTCACGTTTCCTTGGTTGGTAGATGCACCAGGGACCTGATTATAGCACTTAAAACCTGGAAAAGTCAGATTTTCATGATATGTCACCTTTAACTTTAAATGTCTGTATTACAGTTGGGAAAGTGTCCAATTGGCAGCCAGCCTAGAATCAGGCTTCCTGTCCTTGACCAAATAAATGATTGACTGACTTTATTTCTGACAAACACTAATAATTGTACCATACATTGAGTCCTGTTAATTCAAAACATTATTAAAAAAAACCCCAAAAAAACTCTCACCAGTCTAAGAAGCCTGGGAAATCGCTCCCGAACAGTACTGTCACAAGACAAGTAAGACAAGAGGAAAACAGTGATGCACCTGATCATTACAGCAGCCACACACACCACACTCCACCTGTGCACTCACAAGCCATTTCTCCTGGTTTTTATTTGTTTATTGTGTATGCAAATACAACAAATGATCTCTGAAATGTGTTATAAAATCCTTTGAAACAATATTGTGCCAGGTTCATTACAGAATAACATTTTTTATCCCTATTTGCAACACTCACTCTGGGTGGATTGGTTCAGTTTTTAGATTGTAAACCCAAATTTCCCACTGCTGTCACTCACCTACACCCCAACATGAACAAAACACACTATTATCACAAGATAATAATAATCTTTCACCTAGAAATGGCTTACGGAAACATTCTGTGAACATTAAACTAGAATAAGAGAAAGTATTTTTACTTCAACAGACAGAAAAGTTCTCAAATGACTTTGTTAATGAAAGCAATGCAAGTTCAGTAAAAAAAAAATCTTTTGTGTTGGATGCTGTGACTTTATTGTACATTTATGAATGCAGATGAGCGTATTTAAGCAAAAATTATGACTGCAGTAGGTTATCGACTCAATAGGTTATCAGAAAAAGCAGGGCTATTCAATTGGCGGTGCGTGGGCCAAACCCGGCCCGCCATTCATCTTCATCTGAGAGAAGAGTATGTACGGGTCGCACTTGCACCTTGAATTGTTGAATTCTTGAATTTTGCACTGAACAAAAGGAACTTCTGAAGAGAAATAGCACATACACTGGACAAAGAATACTTTGAAAGGCTGTGCATTCAGCTGTGTACGCATGAAAACCTAAGTATACTTTGGGCTTAATACAACGTTTAGTCCCAGACACTATTATTAAACGGTGCTGCAACATCAAGTGATCGGTGTTTAAATCTGACACGCACATATCTGTTACAAGCCGCAAATCACTCTATTAAACTAGTTTAAAATCAGATGAAACAGCCTCCATATTCCCAACAATGAATGTGCAATGTTTGAACAAGTTAGAATTAAATCCCCAAATCACCATCCTTACAAACATTCACCATGAATGTACTGCAGTTACACTGCATTAACCATGGTGTTTTGGCAGAAATGTCATATATTCACATTGAATTCCAAAGTATTAATATATTTGTGTATTAAACTGTATTAGGGGAATAAGGAAATGTCATTCATTTTTGTTATAAAACTATGGCAGTTTCTTTGTGTGTGAGTGTGCATAGTTTTTACCAATATTGTTTTAAAACAAGTACAGTTTTATAGAAACCTTAACCATAATCATTGATGCATTTAATTGTGTTAGTGAGGAGGAGCCATGGATGGTTTTACCTTTGGCCACACTGTCAGAATACTTTAACCCTATACAAATTAGGTGTTAACTTTTTATAGACATTACTGTTGTTAATATCAGTTCGCTTTACTGCTGAATATGCAATTCAGTTTAATTTCTCATTTTATAGCCCTCCCACCCCCTTGGCCCACATTAGATTTTCAGTTCGATAATCTGGCCCTCAAATGAAGCTAACTGAATAGCCATGAAATAGTCTTGGCATTGATGCCCTAATATCCATCAAAAAAGTAGGAAAACAGCCAATGAAACCCAGCTTAACATAGCCATTAATATAAAGTTAGTTATGAGAGAAACAGTAATACAATGAAACTGATCCCAACAGCTCCAAAAAGTCGCCTTTACACCTGTACCGACTTCCCACATAGACATAAACAAACCTCATTTTTTATTCTCAATTTTTTTTTCTAGTAGGATACATTTATTCCTGTTTTCAGGAGCATTTCCCAACTCACAATCTCTAGCATGAAAATTTTTTCCTAAGCCATTTGAATACAATAACATGGAGTTTTGGACAATTCATCTTCCTTCCATCAACTTCCTTCTTGATCTATTCCGCCAAGACCAAATACATTAACATTGTCATGCACATTACCATGCCAATCCCTCCGAGAGTTGTCATGACAGAATTAAATTTGTGTTTAACCATATACATTTACAAAGTAAAAATTTCATACAAATCTTTATTAAAAATGTGTATATTTGATATTGCTTGGGGTTAAATGTATCTATTTAACCATATGCATTTACAAATACACATCATATTTTAACATTTATTTATTTATTATTATTGTTATTATTTCTTTGCCTTTTAAGCATTGGCATTTCCTTTAGAAATTACAAATCTTTATTTCTAAAATTTGATATTGCTTTGGCACAATTCATGGATGTTTGTGTGTGTGT
>NW_015655570.1:16488-23295 GCF_001515625.1 Sinocyclocheilus rhinocerous | reverse complement strand
AGTGTTCTGTGCTCGTCTGTGCAGCCAAAGACAGAACAGTTAGCATGTTTTGCTCAAACTTTCGCCATGGCATTAGAGCTGGTACACCGTTGTCGCTTGCGAAATCAAATGACGGCGCAGTGGGTGGAAACTTACAGGGTAATATTATAATGAGATCCCTTTGCAACGTCACTAGGGGAGCAAAAATCAGACCCGCTCATTTTTCCAGATGCTTGCAGAAAAAGGCTTACCAAAACAAAGTTACTGGGTTAATCTTTTTCACGTTTCCTTGGTTGGTAGATGCACCAGGGACCTGATTATAGCACTTAAAACCTGGAAAAGTCAGATTTTCATGATATGTCACCTTTAACTTTAAATGTCTGTATTACAGTTGGGAAAGTGTCCAATTGGCAGCCAGCCTAGAATCAGGCTTCCTGTCCTTGACCAAATAAATGATTGACTGACTTTATTTCTGACAAACACTAATAATTGTACCATACATTGAGTCCTGTTAATTCAAAACATTATTAAAAAAAACCCCAAAAAAACTCTCACCAGTCTAAGAAGCCTGGGAAATCGCTCCCGAACAGTACTGTCACAAGACAAGTAAGACAAGAGGAAAACAGTGATGCACCTGATCATTACAGCAGCCACACACACCACACTCCACCTGTGCACTCACAAGCCATTTCTCCTGGTTTTTATTTGTTTATTGTGTATGCAAATACAACAAATGATCTCTGAAATGTGTTATAAAATCCTTTGAAACAATATTGTGCCAGGTTCATTACAGAATAACATTTTTTATCCCTATTTGCAACACTCACTCTGGGTGGATTGGTTCAGTTTTTAGATTGTAAACCCAAATTTCCCACTGCTGTCACTCACCTACACCCCAACATGAACAAAACACACTATTATCACAAGATAATAATAATCTTTCACCTAGAAATGGCTTACGGAAACATTCTGTGAACATTAAACTAGAATAAGAGAAAGTATTTTTACTTCAACAGACAGAAAAGTTCTCAAATGACTTTGTTAATGAAAGCAATGCAAGTTCAGTAAAAAAAAAATCTTTTGTGTTGGATGCTGTGACTTTATTGTACATTTATGAATGCAGATGAGCGTATTTAAGCAAAAATTATGACTGCAGTAGGTTATCGACTCAATAGGTTATCAGAAAAAGCAGGGCTATTCAATTGGCGGTGCGTGGGCCAAACCCGGCCCGCCATTCATCTTCATCTGAGAGAAGAGTATGTACGGGTCGCACTTGCACCTTGAATTGTTGAATTCTTGAATTTTGCACTGAACAAAAGGAACTTCTGAAGAGAAATAGCACATACACTGGACAAAGAATACTTTGAAAGGCTGTGCATTCAGCTGTGTACGCATGAAAACCTAAGTATACTTTGGGCTTAATACAACGTTTAGTCCCAGACACTATTATTAAACGGTGCTGCAACATCAAGTGATCGGTGTTTAAATCTGACACGCACATATCTGTTACAAGCCGCAAATCACTCTATTAAACTAGTTTAAAATCAGATGAAACAGCCTCCATATTCCCAACAATGAATGTGCAATGTTTGAACAAGTTAGAATTAAATCCCCAAATCACCATCCTTACAAACATTCACCATGAATGTACTGCAGTTACACTGCATTAACCATGGTGTTTTGGCAGAAATGTCATATATTCACATTGAATTCCAAAGTATTAATATATTTGTGTATTAAACTGTATTAGGGGAATAAGGAAATGTCATTCATTTTTGTTATAAAACTATGGCAGTTTCTTTGTGTGTGAGTGTGCATAGTTTTTACCAATATTGTTTTAAAACAAGTACAGTTTTATAGAAACCTTAACCATAATCATTGATGCATTTAATTGTGTTAGTGAGGAGGAGCCATGGATGGTTTTACCTTTGGCCACACTGTCAGAATACTTTAACCCTATACAAATTAGGTGTTAACTTTTTATAGACATTACTGTTGTTAATATCAGTTCGCTTTACTGCTGAATATGCAATTCAGTTTAATTTCTCATTTTATAGCCCTCCCACCCCCTTGGCCCACATTAGATTTTCAGTTCGATAATCTGGCCCTCAAATGAAGCTAACTGAATAGCCATGAAATAGTCTTGGCATTGATGCCCTAATATCCATCAAAAAAGTAGGAAAACAGCCAATGAAACCCAGCTTAACATAGCCATTAATATAAAGTTAGTTATGAGAGAAACAGTAATACAATGAAACTGATCCCAACAGCTCCAAAAAGTCGCCTTTACACCTGTACCGACTTCCCACATAGACATAAACAAACCTCATTTTTTATTCTCAATTTTTTTTTCTAGTAGGATACATTTATTCCTGTTTTCAGGAGCATTTCCCAACTCACAATCTCTAGCATGAAAATTTTTTCCTAAGCCATTTGAATACAATAACATGGAGTTTTGGACAATTCATCTTCCTTCCATCAACTTCCTTCTTGATCTATTCCGCCAAGACCAAATACATTAACATTGTCATGCACATTACCATGCCAATCCCTCCGAGAGTTGTCATGACAGAACTCATAATTTGTTCTGAACCACAGTAACTAAATAATGACGGATACTCTGAAGCGGATGAAAGTGTTCATGTGCTAACATCTGCAATGCCAGGTTTTAATGATTATTTTTTATGATCTCCCAGGTATATTAAGTACTATAAGACTGTGTGGGCCAGAATGGGACTATATGAGGCTATACATCTGTATGAGACTTTATGGACTATAAAAGTCTACTGGACTCTGGAACTGTGTCAGGGTGAAACATCATGGATGCTACTTAAATAAATTGAAAATAGTCCATCTTCTTTTAGGCCAGTGGTTCTTAACCTTTCTGACTTCAAGGCCCTCCATTATCCACAACAATATTCATAAGCCCCATTATAAGGATTTTTAAAAATATTTTTTACTCACAATTCCTACTTAATACAATATTTTAGAGCTTAGCATAAGCAAAAAAATATATAAAAATTGTAAAAATATTCATTATAAAAAAAATCTTCCAACTAATTATACCAACCTCGACCAGTGTGACTGGCACTGACCTGATATATGTGGTCTGATCTTTGAAGTCATCACACAGAGGGTTCCTGTCCAACCACAGCTCCACCAGCCTGAACCCCTTCACCTTATCCAGCTCTCGCTCTGACTTCAGCTGCAGACAGAGAATGAGAAGACAATATGGCAACACAAGTTTATAAATAAGCCTTATCACAAAATCTGTCATTTCTGTCGCTGTTTGGATGTAATAAAACACTCACAGATGTAGAAAAATACATCTGGGTCATGTTTGCATTTTCTTCTGTCACTGACCATAATCCTAACTTTAAAACCAGGATTAAGCATAAAATAATGTGTTAGAATTATTAATACATGTGAAAATGGGCTGAGAATTGAACAAATAGTTGTAATGTGGCTCAGAGGGAAAGGACAGGAATCATGTCTTTATGGCAGTTTTTCTAGTGATTGTAGAATAATGCAAGACTTCTTCACGTTACAAACGATTGTCGAAAGCAAAAATGCTACAAAATTTTGTCAGAAAGTGACATGTTCAAGTAAAACAGACACTACTTTCAGCACCCAAAATTAGTGAAAAGCAACTACTGGATTTCATTCAGCTAAGGTTACAATCACTATTTCTTATGTTTAGGTTAATGATCTGAACAACTTACCTCTGGGATATTCTCCTGTATGATTTTGATCACAGCTTGCATGCAGTTTTTTTCGATTTAAGATCATCTCAATATTACAGGAAACCAAGTCTGATGGAAAAGAGTACAATATATATATTTTTAAAATCATTTTGAAAAGCTCTCAATTAAATTTCTGACAAATGGGTAACTGTGGTAATCTTGACTTGGGACTTTGTGCAGTGTCAGGGTTTTGGTTATTCAAACAGTATAGTTTTACCTGGATCAATATGGATGCTGTTCAGATCGAGAGACTTCTGGGAACCGTCAAAGCGTTTGGACATGCAATGCTTCACAAAAAAGAACAGCTACAGTTAAATGCAACAGCTGCCACCTGTAGACCACAAGTGTTACTGCAACAAGAAGCAGCTGTAGGTCAAACCTTTAAACGCTCCAGATCTTGTGGCTTCAGCTCGCTTTGGAGGAAAGGGGGACTGGAACAACAGTTCATAAACACAACCACCTGGAGAACAAGAAACATGTCAGCCCAGTTTACAAGATAGAAAACAGTAATGAGAACGAGATGTTTTATTATAGATGAAACGGCACCGTACTCTGTTCCCTTTACTGTCCGTGACTCTTCGTGTGAGCTTGAACAGAGCACTGGCAGCAGCAGCATCCTCCAGATAGAAATCAACTTTATGTCCCTCTGTGGAGTGCTAGACAAAAACACAGAGAGACACAGCCAGACATAGATGTAACATATCAGTTGACAATAATGTACTGGTGATTCAGTGATTTAACAATTCAATGACAAGTTAGTTAAAAGGTTAACTCTCTCTTTGTGAGTATGCATTTATATATCACCTCAAAATTAAAAGAAAAGAATATTAACTTTTATTTTGGAAAAAAAAAGAAAAGAAAAAAGAAATCCATTTTCTGTGTTAAATGTTCTTTATAGTCATTAAAATAATGGCAGAAAATAATAATGGTCCTAAGAACAGGCTTCATTTTCTGCAACAAAATATTAAGCAATAATTATTCAAATGTTCTTTTAATTTTGGGGTGAAATATGACCTGGAGTTTCTTGACAGTTTATGAGGACAAACAATGTGGTTCAGCTAAACTGACTAAATCATCATGATCACTTACGTATAATGGAATAAACGCAATGGGGCAGAGATTCTGTAGTGATGTTAGAAGCCATTTCTTATCATACATTTTTCCATATGGGATCTGTAAAATAAAAGTAAATATTTCGGATGCAATAAACTAGTGCATCCCAACGTTTGGGGTGGGGGGGTGGGGTTATAGGGATGGGGGGCGGGTGCAATCCTCACTAGGGGTCACTCTAGATCACTCTAGTTTAAGGGTTTCAAATAGGGACGGATCCTGACGGATAGTATCGTTTAATATTTCAATTATCTTTAAAATGATATTTGATATCATGGTATTTGATTACCACAATTTCAAAAACTGACAGTAAATGCTGTCAGACAGTAAGCAAAGTTAGTAGCAGTCTCACAAAGCATGCAATGTAGATTTTGTTTTGTGTGAAAATATAGTGGAAGGCACTGAAAGGTTTTACAGCCGAGAGCTGAGGGAAATTTTATGAACTTTGGAGGAATTATATGAATGTATCTCTGAGAGGAACTGACTGTCTTCAGAAAAGTTTCAATGGTATTTTCTTTTCAACATCCCTCCGTATAATGACTAATAAAGCAGTGTTTATAAGTGCAGCGCTGCTTTGTTTGTAGAGGTCGCTGAGGAAACAGCTCTATTTCTGCTGTTCCATAACCGCCACCTGCTGTCAGACAGTGGATTTACATTTTCATTTAGCCTGTCTTCCATTTTTATTCAAACCAATGCAAAAATCAGACCAAACTGACTATATACACAATCAGCATGGCTTGTGTGCTCCCGTTTAAATCATGAAATATGTATCGGAATAATATAACATTTTCCTTTGTTTCATTATACCCGATTAATGATTGTAAACTGTGGTTAATATGTTTTGATGAAACACCTGTGAATTGTACATCAGTAAATCACAACAACATGGGCATTGCTATACATACAGGTTACAGGGGAAGTTATTATACACAACTATTCGAAGCTTTTGCTTTTCGAACACAGAAGTGTGAAAAAGGTCAATTTTTTTGTCAAAACTTTATTTTAACATATAATACATGTTATTAGATAACATGTTATGCAACACCCAACCAACATTTTTTGTTCATTTAAAATCAGTTGTCAGTGGTGTAATGTTACAAAGTAATAATACTTCGTTACAGTACTTAAGTATTTTTAGGCGTATCTGTACATTACTTGAGTTTTTATATTTCAGGCAACTTTTACTTTTACTCCACCACATTTCCTAATTAAAATGTATACATTTACTCCGATACATTTCCCCGAAGCATATTCGTTACTTACTACAAAATAAAGTCAGAAGAACACAGACTGCAGGAAAGCAGGTTTGACGAATCAGTGGTCTGGCGTTTGCAAGTTAGACTCCTAAAAAACACCTTTGCTCATGTGCAAACAAGCGCGAGCACAACCGCGGTCGATTTCATTTTCCACTCAAGTTGAGTCTGGGGTGTGCGATATACAGTATATCTGCGATAATATGGCAAGTGTTGTTGTAATGATGTGCGATCTGACATTATCAAGTATATCACCAAATCACACACACAGACTCAGAGTGCACACACGTTGATTTATTAGTCTATTAAAATTCAAAATTCAAGGCATTCTAAATTGTAGACGGCAAAAATGCTTCTGTATGCTTTTTATATTTATATAATTTAATATAGTTAACTTAATCTATATCACACAAAGAGTACCGTTTTTCTGCAGATATCAGCATAACTAATTTAATAATCATTTTATACAAGTTCAGTAAAGTTAGTTTGTTTTTGCTCAATTTTGCCAACAAAAATAGTTGAGCTTTTGAAAATGAATCAGCTGTTTGAACGAATCGGTTGAATAAATGATTCAGTGATTCACAAATTAACACAGTCAAATGCTTTGTTTCTGAATGAATCAGTCGTTTGAATGAATCGGTTGAATCTCAATGACTCACTCCTTAACAGTCACTTGCTAACACCTACTGGCGGTTTTAATTTCACATTTCGACAATTTTTTT
>NW_015655570.1:15839-16386 GCF_001515625.1 Sinocyclocheilus rhinocerous | reverse complement strand
GAACACAATCTTGCTACTCAAGCTGTGTATGAATTTTTTTTAATATATATATTTATTTGCTTCTTTTCCATTTTGCATTTACTTGTACTTTTACTTTCAATATTTAAGTATGTTTAAGATTAAAAAAATACTTTTCGTACTTAAGTACAATAAATATCACATACTTTAGTATAATAATTAATCTAGACTATGTCTTGATAACTGTGTGTTGTTTTTTGCAGTGGTTCCCAACCCTTTTTCCAGGGGACCCCTATTTTAGCATAAATTTTTTTTAACGACCCCCATAAAATAATAATAAAATAAAAAATAAAAACAGTTCAGTTTTAATAAATGCAACCACAGCAGAAACATTAAAATAATGATATGCCAGAAGGATGCTGGACAGGTAAAGCCTACAAATCTTGCCACATTAATCAAACATTGCGGTGTCAATACTCAATAAGTTACAACGCAAATCAGAAATTTAAAAAATAATTCCTTGACTGGTCATTTTGAAATGTCAAACTTTGTCTGCAATTGTTAACCACCTCAATCTGTATTATATTTT
>NW_015655570.1:774-15531 GCF_001515625.1 Sinocyclocheilus rhinocerous | reverse complement strand
CTACACGTATTTACCTATTTGCCACCTATATCTTATTCCTATCTAATAGCCTATGTGCACCTGCCTCAAGATCTCTCAGTCTGTTTACGATCCGATAGATGCATGTGACAAAACAGAAAATGCTGCTACTCTTACTCTGCCTGCCCCAGATGACACTTCACCAGTCAGATCTAGGTGCAGCTGTCACAGAACACGCCACAGCCAAGGCAAGATAACATTAAAAATCACGTGCATCAATCGCGGTGTCCAGTGGCTGTAAATAGGGAGAGATCTTGAGGCAGGCGCAATGCTTTGGTGCCACGTACGGCACGCGAACTCCATAACGGATTAAAACTGTTGAATAAAATATAAAGTAAGGTGGAAAATAATGGTAATTAATATTGCTATTTAAATATGACAGGCTCGTAACTCCTAAGACATGGGAAATACAGTTGCAAATGGACTTTGGTTTTTCATTTGAAATTTGGCAGTCACTGTGCGTTCGCGAAAGCGAAAATGCAAACGGTAATGCAGGATTTGCAATTGCATTTGGATTGTGTCACAATTTATGCGTCCACATATTGAAAACGCAATTGAAAATACAATTTGCTATTCCTTTTGAAAATTGTCCGGAATATCGTTCCATATTGACGTCTAGGCTATATTTAGACGTCTAATAGACGTCTTTTAAACGCAAAATTGCTTGCTGGGTAGTAATATAAAAACCTCGTTATGATATGATGAAAATGTAAATATGAGCAGCTGACCACGATCAAACCTGTCAATCAGTCCGCCTTAATAACTTTTGCTCAGTCCTGTTTCGCAAGATCCTAAACCAATATTTGTTTTTAATATGACATAAATCATGTTAACTTTGTACCTGAGGAACTAGAGCAAACCCGTGATATCACAGACAGGTTAGGGTACCATTCCCGGTATCGAGTCATCATCTTGCACCGACTCGCATCTTGCAGCGACGCACGTGCGAATGTGCTTCATCTTGCGTTGAAAACAAGAGCGTGCGTATGTAACAGGCAAGAACAAAAACACACAGTCTTGCACGGATCCGCAAGCAAGCAAGGTAGTTGAATCTTTTAACCATTCTATAAATTAGACATTTTAAAATATATAATATACATCATTTATTTAATAAACTAACCATCTTTTTTTAAGCATTGACATTTAAAGAGTGGTCCATTTTAGAACTAGGTTTTTAAATTGTCTATGATTTGTTTGTGTTGTGGCCAGTTGCCATGGTTTCTAATGGTTTTTAGTGTTTTTAGCACATTGCTAGGGTGTTGTAGGTGGTTGCTGACTTAATCATGTAAAAAGAGCCTGCTTTCAAGTGTCAATGCTACTCTGGTCACTAGATATGGATCGGTGCAAAAAAAAAAAAAAATCTATGTAGTGTTCTCAGTTTTCTGCTAGGTGAAACTCTTATGTCCAAATGTTAATAACCAAAATTAATAACTTATCTCTCCTCAACAAGCTGCACAGTTTGAGGTATTTTGCATGGCTGTAGCAAAATATGAACAATAGTGATGCGGAAGTCAATAGCAATAACCAACTGTTTAGTTACCATTCTTCAAAATATCCTCTTTTGTGTTCAACAGAAGAAAGGTACTCATACAGGTTTGGAACAACTTGAGGGTGAATAAATTTTCATTTTGAAAAACTGAAAACTATTTTCATTTTTGGGTGATCTGTCCCTTTAAATTTGTGAATTTACTCTGTAAACATTTGAACATTAGCTGGAAATCTAACAGAAAAAATACACAAGTGAAGCAATACTTTCAGCATATTAAACATTTAATAGACAAACTTTTATTTGTAAAAAAAATAATAACAAATTCCACAAGAACATTTGCGAAAACCATAGCAACTCAAGTGCTTTATTAATACTGTTAACTGTAAAGATGTATAATGCCCAAAAGACAGTACGGTTGTCTATTGATAGATCCAACATGAAATCATCTGTATAAGTGAGTATATATGAGGTCACTCTCAACTTTGCTCCCCTGCTTGCTTGATGGCTTCCCCCAGCAGAGTGACAAGTGAGGTCAGTCCGATGAGGTACCCATCTTCCCTGTTTCCCTCCACCCACGGAACATCATGCCTCAGCTGGACATCCTCTGGGGTTGGGATGGTCTTTCCAAAATCTATCATCCATATGTTTGCTTTGCCGCTGCAGTCGTGGACGAAAAGTAAAGAGCTGCCTATGATCTGTGAGAAGTTGAGATGATGTTTATTCAGAGGCAGTGTGTAAACAACATTCCTGTAAAATGTGTTCTGAGATGAAAACAGAGCTGTACAGCTTTAAATTTTATGTTTGAGGTAAATGTGCGTAATTTATATTGTAGAACAAGTCTCTCACCAGAAATTCCACAGCCCAAAATGGCAATTCTGATTTTAAGGCTTCAAACTGTACATAATGTAGTATTGAAGAAAACTGAAACCATCAGATAATGGTGACACGTTTACAGCTTCGCACTAACCTCATGGCTGTTGAAAAAGTTTGACTCCTTGAGTGCTTTGTTCAGTGCCTGTAATCTGGATTCGTAGGCCTCCTGAGATACACAAAGTGACAATGGAGGGTATTGTAATTGGGATGAACTGCAATTATTTTTATTTTGATATATTCCAATTATATTGTCAAGCAGGCATATTTTGTGTATAATAGTCATATAAGCTTACTAAAATATACTGCATGAATCTCCATTCACAACCCGATTTACTTCAACAATGTGACATATTTCAGAGTAAAACAAAATATACAAACATGGGATATGTGGGTTTAATTTGATCTATTAGGAACTAATTGAATCACCAGGTGTTTTATTTATTTGGAAAATAAGAGGGCCAGAAAGGAAAGTTGTTTCAGAGATTAAGTTGTTTTTGAATGTTGACATAAATATTTATATCTGTGTGAGATTTTGAGAATAAAATAATTGGCAAACTGGTAGTATGAAATGCTGTGCACTCACTAGAATGTGAACCTGCCTCCTGGTGAAGGTTAACAGTGTTTCTGTCACTTGAGCTTCTGTGCGTGTCTTGTAAAAGTCTCGTAATACTTTACCATTTCTCATCTGAAAAAAAAATGGTGGGAAACAGTAAACAATCTATATAAATGGCCAGTAAATTCTTCAAGGCCCATTCACACCAAAGACAATAACTATAGTGATATAGTTTTAAAAATGGGAAAAGAATAGCAGAGTCTACAACACACAAATAATGATAATGGTATAATAGAACAATATCGTTGGAATCATTTTCTTTTTTCCAGCTTGATGAATAATAAAAAGCATCGACAGCCAATAAGAATCCATCCCACTTTAAAGAGGTTGAGAATTTAAAGCAGCAGTCAGCAGAACTGCAGCATGTGCTTATATAGTTATTGTTATAGCTGTCATTCTTGGTCTGACCGGGCCTTTAGCCTCATGTTTCGTACCACTATGCCTTCTATGCGGAAGCCCAGTGATGAGGTGGAACTGCTGTCATCCCTCCACTGCAGGTAACGCAGCTTGGTTACACCTCTTTGTGCATGTTCTTCTGCAGTGGGAGCTGCCGGATCTACTTTCACCATCTTTTGATACATATCAGAGCGCACAATGGCGTTGCTCCTGGCCTTACTTATCTCCTCCTCTTGGTATGTCCTGCAAGTAATGCCATAGGTTCAGATGGTACTGCATTATTGTTCAAATATAAGGTCAATGTAATGTAGAGTAGCAAATTAAAATGCACTACTAGAACTAGAAATGCACTGAAACGAATTTTTACAGAAACACTGAAACTGAAAATCAAGTTTTCATTTAGCCAAATTTTCAGTTCCAGAAAATCACTAATTGGAACATTTGTGCAACACTGATATTAAGTCTTGCACTATTTTATAAAACATACCCACAAATTCCATCATTTTAATGTATTTTCTCTCACTTTGACTTAAGGGAACAATGAGTCAAAACTGAAAATATTAAGTAAAAAATTTATCAGTGTTAGAGGTAAGCTATTGGGTTCCTTCCTACCGCACACTCATTTTGCAGTCCATGATGACAGGATTTTTGAGCCCGCTAAGCAGATCCTCTAGACGGATGTATCGCTCTCCGTCCTGACTGATGTGCCCGAAATAATGAGGCACAAACTGACAGAGAGCATCAGACATGAGGACCTGCAGACAGACGGCCTCAACCTCGCAAAACCTCTTCAGCACCTCGCCACCCTCACTCAGCCTCACATTACCTAGACAGAGCATTCAAAACTCATTTTCTGTCTTCAAAATACTGCTCATGGACAGCAGATACAAAAGAAATGTTCAAAGCTATTTTACTTCTATAACAAGATGTATTTTGATAGAAAGTGAAGGTATGGTCAAAAGCCTCAGCTATGTACCTTGGTGACCCGCTAGCTGGATCCATGAGCTTTGTGTACGTTTGGACCACTGCATCATGGTCAGAAACGTTCTCCAAGATCGACACTGGGAAAGAAATGGGAGTCATTTAGTGGCAGCTATCTAACAGTACCTTAAAAACAATTTTTTGGATTTCATTTCCCAACATTGTTCATAAAATAGCATGCTTTTTTAAAGCCTTGATGGTTATACCCTACCCATTGTGAAACTGTTCAGACGCACAGACGTTGGGGTATATTGCATATTTTCATCAAGTATGATATTTGAAGATAAGTTGAATTTGTTTTGGGAATATTGCAAATGTGACAGTAACGTGCTACTCTATCCCTGTCGTGGTCTACAGTACTATGCAAATAGCTTATTCAAATACTCAATGTTATGGGTACACTTTCAGAATAATGCAAATTGTCTGATACATTTCAGTGCACCGAAAAAATAGAGAACGCTTCTGTTAGTCCACAGGTCAGACTGAACCTGACACCAGTTTACTGGTCCTGAGAGATTCTGCAGAATCTAGATAAAATGCTTAGTGCTTTCTAAGCCTTCCCAGAGTTCCACTCACCTTCTTCATGGTCTGCCTCCGGGTGTCAGTGTCCTCATTTTCACTGAAAACCTCATCGCTTTCTGCTGAGGAGTTGTTGAAGGAAGAGGAGGATGAAGTTGAGGAGTGAAAGAGAACCCGAGAGAGAACAGGGTGTGGAACTAATTCTTCCTCACCATCTTTCTCCACACTTCCCTCCATATAATGTTCTCCATCCTGTGATGACACAAGCGTTTGTGTGTTTCTCTGTCTTGAGCCCCAACTCTTCTTCCTGTGCAGTCGTTTGTTGCTGAAATCTCCCTTGTTACTCTCATCGATACTCTCCACACTTGCTCCCAGCCTTTCCCGCATCCCTTCCTTCAGTCTTTCCCTCGGTTCTATCTTGCTTCTCCACAGGCTTTTCCTAGTTGCTGCATTCAACTCCACATTTGAACCCTCTTCAACAAGATTTTCACCTGCCATCACCCTTTCTTTCACTTTCTGCTCTTCCACGTCTTCGTCCTTGGTTGTTTCTCCAGCAGGTATTGGTAGGGGATCCATGCAAACACGTTCCAGAGGTTCAGGTTTCATAACCTCTGGTTCCTCACATGCATTTGTCTGCATTTCTGTTGGATCTTCTAGCTTGGATGAAAGGACGGCGTGAGCAGAAGCCAGTTTAGGTCTGGCTCTGAAGCCTGTTTTCTTGATATGATTACTTTGATTGATCGAGGATGGTGAGAAATCAAAAATCCTTTCTTCTATGGCATCTCTCATGCTCTCGCCATCACTTCCATTGCTCTTCTTCTCTGACAATATGCTCATTTTTTCTGGAGGAGAATCCAAGTCTTTCATGAAGCCGCTTGGAGGAAAATTCTCATCAGAAATGGATGAAACTCCTGTTTTGTTATTTTGAACTCTAGAAGAAGAGAATCTGAGGGGATAAACAAAATCGTTATTTGATAGATCATACCTAAAGAAAACAGAATAATAGACAGATGACATCTTAACAACATAATACAATCTTCAATATCTTATGAATAAAGTATTGTTATTTAAAAAGGCAGATCATGGGGGGGATTTCCTGGACATATATAAAGCCTAGGTCTAAACAATACTGCCGACTCTGGTAGTTGCCTATAGAAATAGATAAAATTTAAAATAGATAAGCTTTATCTTGTCCAGGAAATAGCCCACATATGCGAAGTGGAACAAAGTTCAAAACAATTATTTGTAGGGGGAAAAAGCACCAACTCCCACATACCTGAGCTGCCAATCTTTCATCACTCCTGTGTGTTAAACTGAACCCACCAGCAGTTCAGCGTCAAAGACTCAACGCCAGTTTAAAGTCTAGCTGTCAACGATTTCCGACAGTGCTTTGCATAATGTGACATCATGGTTTTCCACAACATATTTGACAATGAGCTCTTTCGGAGGTTGGCTTACGGCTAGCCCACACTCTCGTGTCGAGAACACAGCAGACCGACTCTGGCAAACACGTCATGGATGTGTTTCCAGTTGGTAGATGTTTTCAGCTGTGATGGATTAATTTGATCAGCATGCAAATTTCCCAGGAATTGAACTTAATGACTGTGGTGTTGCTATCACCATGTTATACCATTTACAGTAAACTAGATTTAAAAAATGATATCAAAATATTATATATATATTTAAAAAAATTACTTGGATGGTGGATATACATCTTGCCCCAAATTGTCATTTAATTTTGAGTCTTATTAAATCTCTCTACTATTATACAGTATTTTTATTTATAAAATCAGTATAAAAACAGTACAGCCAATATCATGATGTATAAATATTTAAAATTTATATTTTATTCTATTTATTTTTCAAATTAAGTTTTTTTTCCATGTCAAAGTCATAATTATAAATGTCCATAAATAAATTTCAGTAAAGTCATATCCTTTAGCTCCTTTTCTTACAAAATAACTTAGTTGTCTCTGCATTTTGAAAAGTGGAATACATGTAAATGAATGCAAATTAATAATGTTATTTTCCAGACATAAACCACAAACAAATTACACTCTCCTCCTTTGGCTATTTATTGGCACAGTCTCACCATTTTCAGTGTTGTGGAATATAATAATAACAACAACAAAGGATATGTCTAGAAAGGTCAGTTTTGGATATATAGGTTATGTCAATACAATAAATGGTCACCATACTGTATATTTGTGGTTGTCTTGATTATTTTTACAATAATGATACAAGAGATTAGGGCTAGCATGAAGTTCATATTTTTAAAACAAGGACATTTTGACCAAATCTATGAAGTCCAGCGGGTGGCCTTTGCTTTTCATAACCTTTACCCTCATTTAGCAGACGGCTCCATTCCCTCTCTAGCAGCTTGAACAGACACCAACACGGTAGTAAGTTTTATCTATGGTGCCTGTTAACGCTTGAGATGACTTTAACATGCCCTGTGATAAATGCCTGTGCTTCAAAATCATTTCTCCATCCCCAGCCTCACAGGTAGGTTCATCTTCAGCAAGTTCTCTGGAGTCATCGTCACTCTCCTCCACTCCCATGTCTGGAATGGATTCTTCCACCTCCACTGAATTGCACTCCATGGCATCAACATTTTCTGTAATAATAGGGGAATTCAACAAATGTGTTGTAGTGGCTGCATAAAGAAATATGATCAATGCACATCAAAAAACAAAACAAACAAAAAACATCAAGCTAGGAAAACCTAGTTTAGCAAGTGGTAAATGGGCTAGTTAAACCAAAAATGAAAATTCTGTCATTTACTCACTGACATGTGTGTGGAACACAAAACAAGATATTTAGAAAAATGTTTCCATTTGTTCATACAAGGACGTCAGTAGGGTCAGAATATCTTCTTTTGTGCTCTACGGAAGAAACAAAGTCATACAGGTTTGGAACAACATTTATCTCCTAAACTAGCTTTTCATATATATACAGTGGGTACGTATATATATTCATATTTTACCTGCTTTCTTGATTTTAATGTGCATTGGTCTCATTTTCACTTTTTGGGTGAACTATTCATTTTAATGAATAACATTTAAATTCATGTATATTATTTCCAGTATAAAATAAATTTCCAGAATTACGTTTCAAATTTGACCCTTTTTATTATTACATTGGTTGCAAATGGTCTAAAAATTATGGTGCATAATCCAGACTTCACTTGGTGCCTTGCCTTCATCCTGGGGTTCAGACTGATCATTCAGGCCATCTGGTTTATTCTTTTCCTCTTGTAGCTTAACAGCCTGAAGCAAGGAAAACACTGAAAAATGTTGTTAACACAGACACACCCCCAGAAGAAACACAAAGCCACTATTTCAAAACTAGAATGCCCAAAACTTTCTGAATGCAAGTATGTGAACAGAAGTACACAAGCTAGATTTCACACAATGCAATCCAAAAATTTGTTAAAGTGTAATTCATAAGACAAAGCAAATGAGTGTTACATTTTATCAGTGTTTACTGATAAAGTTGACAGGCTATCTGCCTAAATGATAGCACAACTTATTGGTACAGACATTTGTATGGACACTTGTTTCCACCACAGGATAAAAAAATAAAAAAGGTAATTGCAACTTTTTTTCTCAGAATTGCAAGTTTATATCTCGATATTCTGAGTATATATGGAAAAAAAATCAGAATTGTGAGATATAAACTCAATTATGAGAAAAAAGAGGCTGAATTGTGAGATAAAAAGTCACAATTATCTTTATTTTTTATTCTGTGGCATAAACAAGCTTCCATACATTTGTACTCCCTTGAGTACTGAGGTTTGAAATGCCTCATTAATGATTATCATTACGCATTTACGATGATTCACATCTACGTTTACATACTTTTGTAGAGTATGTCCTTGGCAAGTGTCTTGTATATTGAATATTAAACGCTCAATTTTAGAGCAGCGCACCTTTCCAGGAGTCCTGTGACTGATTAGATTAAACTGCAGGAAGCTGAGAACAATGATCAAACTGAGGAAAGCAAAGTTACTCATCACCCCGATCAGTGCTGATATCAGGGGGAAGTGATACAGCAGGTACCTGTGCAGATCAGAGAGATTCGTAAAGACATCATCATCCAGTTTGATGAATGTTTGAGTGGGCTGATTATCTCAAACACAGAGCATATGGAAAAATGTGAGAACTATATTCAAGCAACACAGCAAAAAGACAGGAATACACAAACACAAACCTGATGCCTGTAAAGTGAGCGAAGATGTAGAGATGAGCTCTGTAGATCTGAATATGCTGGGAATGGATCTCAATGACGGCTCCAACAGTGGGTTTGTACTGGACAAAGAAAAGAAAGAGACAATTATACTAACTGCTAAAGGTATTCTGAGTGGTTTTATAGAGTTTCTATGCGGTTGCTAATGCTAAGGTGTTCTGAGTGGTTTTAGTGTGTTGCTATGTGGTTGCTAGGGTGTTCAGAATTATCCCTCACAGAATCATCTTTGAATTCAGAGTACAGCTCCACTATGACTGACTGTTTCTGCTCCGATGCTCCTGTTAACAGCATGGGGGAGAAGACCACTGTGCCCAGAGCCTGAAGAAGAGAGGAGCGATAATGGAGCATTGCCTGAGAGAGAGAGTGAGAGAGAGAGAGAAAGAGAGAGAGAGGTGATCTGACAAGATACCACAGCTGCATTGTGAAAACAAAATGTTCTAAACAGGTTCAGAAAGACCACAAAGCTCGCTTTGGTGAACCTACATTTTGCAACAGTAACTTAACAGTATAGTCAGCCTGAAAATTTAAATTCTGTTATGTGGTTCAGAACCTGTATGACTGGCTTCTGTATGGAAAAGCACCATAGAAGTGGTTCATTTGACTTGTGTGCTATATTCCAAGTCTCCTGAAGCCATTTGACATGAATAATGTGAGTACAGTTGAGTAAATGTGTACAGAAATGTCATTTTTGGGTGAACTATTCCTTTTAAGTGAAGTATTCAATGAATTCGACTGGTTGAATAATTTACATTTCAGATACTGAGTGTAATCTATCAAAAAGCAAACATTTGATGTACACTTTTAACATAAAATGCTTTTTATGCGTACATGTCTCCTCGTTTGTGTACTTACAGAACGGGCTGTTACGTCAACAATCTGACCAGCTTTAGAATAGGGAGTCATCTTCACTGGGAACATTCCCAGCTCCTGATTGGCTGGAGACTCAGGCATTTCCAGCTCTAGTGTGATCTGATAGGGCTGATCGTATGTCATTACCTGTGGTAGGCAGGAAAGAGAAACGCAAAAAACAGCATTGCAATAATATACTACTTAAATTATTTTTTAAGCATGTCCACTGTGCATAGTATGCAAATATTCTTTATCCACAAATATTCTGTATGACTGCACAATATGTACAGTATGCAACCTGACTTCAATGTAGAACTCTAAGTAAAGTGAATATGTGTTTATTACTAACATAACTGGACACCAATTGCAGAGATAAACATGCCATGTAGTGAGGTAATTTGACAACAATGCAGCATGCTAGTATTCAAAACACTTATTGCATACTGTACACAGTTTTACATACTGTACTAAACTCAGCAAGAAAAGATAACCATAAAAATCATAAGTCTGAAAGAACTTTAAAATAAAGAAACTAAGCAAGGATGAGATCAAGGATGGTCACCTGATGTTTTCCATTTTTCAGTAAAGAGACATTAGCCACAGGGAAAGAACACACAGAGTGTTGAGGAGACGGACAATCAGTCCTGCTGATCAGAAACACATACTACATGAACAAGCAGATGACAAACATCAAGAACTACCACAGTCAAACCTCTGATGAACGTAGGCTGATTCTGTGATATTAGTCCCAATATTTTACAGCCTGTTACCATCTGACAAGGTGGTGTCTTTTAAAAATGATTCTCAGTTTGACTGTATTTAAGCATATGTATTATCAACATGATCAAAATGTGGCTGAAAAAACTGTTGCACACCCTGTCTTTTTATATATTTATAAGATGAACACTTACTGGACTAAAGCAACTTAGATTTATTTATTTATTATTATAATTTGACTATCAAATATGATCCATCAGGCTTTTGAGGAATTTTTATTTGTTCATCTCTCAATCATCATTGTATTGCATTACATATATGTTTTGCCCCACAGTAAAAACTACAGTGCTTTGATTATAAAACTAAGCATTTAAATATTATCTTACTAAGACATTATTGAGATATAGAGTGACAACTGATATCTACAGTATTTAATTAGTCTGATTTCCTGTTATAAAGCTCTCATTGATTTTTCATTACAAGCTATCAGAAATTCATCTTACGTTTTGTCCATGTAAATATCAACAACTCAACCAAATTGCATATTTTGCTCAGGTTGGGCAGTTTTTTCTACCTTGACTATGAGATCCATTTTCTACTATATCATACTATATGAGCCATAAAAGGCTTATGTTTAAAATAAATACTCAACAAAAAACACATATGTAAACCTTTTTTTTGTCTAAAGGTGCAATAAACTAATCCATTAAAAATGAGATTTTTCTGACTATTATTTCAGATTTACATGTTTAAATCAAAAATTGAGAATATAAACCTGTTAAATTATAAAATGTGGATAGCATAGCTCAGATGCTTTTGATGAAAAATGTTTGCGTTCACATTGAGATTTTAATTGCAGACATGGGTATGTTAGCAAATCTGAGCAGTTTGATACATTGTCTCATCTTAAGTCAGATATGTGAGATTATTGGGGTCTTTTTTGAAACATAATTGCATAAGTTATTACATTAACATTGATTCATTTAGCAGACACTTTTATCTAAAGCGACTTACAAAAGACCTGGTTTTAGGATTTTTTTTGTTTTGTTCGATGCATATAATTTTTGTGAGGTTCATGCTTAAATCATGAATAAAGATTTTGTGATTGGGACAAGAAAAATGTGTTTTCTTCTTTTAAGAAGATATTTAAAGTTTTTATGAGGTTTATGCTTTAAAAAACACACACACACACACACACACACACACACACACACACACACACACACACACACACTATTGTGCTTTTCAAGAAAGCTTGTTTACTGGAAAACAAGATGAAAAACTGATTAAGATTTAAAGTTTTCTGCTGGGTACCTGTAAACACCTCACCTGTAAAAGTAGACAGGTGTGATGAAATTGGCGGTGGGCATAAAGGAATAATAGAAACTGCCATAGAGGAATAAAGCCACCCAGAACACCAGCAGAATCACACAGATCAGAATAGCCATTTCCAAAAGCTTCTGTCTGATTCGCACCAGCAGCACTGACGTCGTCTCCAGGATCTGGACCACCAGCCCGTTGATTTGAGGGCCCACATCTTGAACACCAGAGTCCTCTGAATTGAACTCCTCCATAGTGGGCTGCATGTTTACTGAGATTTAGTTCTTCCAAACGGTCCAGTGTTGTTGCGCCGCTATCTCAGAAAAGTCTTTCACAACTTCCTCTTCCCTTTCTATTTCAGCTCTCGTTGGTGTCTTTGTTTTATCTACAAAATAACCCAAACCTCCCTCATTCCTCATAAAAACGCTGCCCATTTCTCACCACCACCACCACCTCATGTTCCCGTTTTTGAGCTCCTGTGAGTTTTTTCCTCTGCCCTTGAAGCTCTGACGTCTGACTTTGATTCATCGAAAGTGTTCTGAATCAATGAACAAGCCGTTTTTAATGAATTTTCCTGCAGTAATGGAGTGTGACACTGTCGGTTCCTGGAAAAAAAAAGACAGTCCACCCAGAACACCAGCAGAATCACACAGATCAGAATAGCCATTTCCAAAAGCTTCTGTCTGATTCGCACCAGCAGCACTGACGTCGTCTCCAGGATCTGGACCACCAGCCCGTTGATTTGAGGGCCCACATCTTGAACACCAGAGTCCTCTGAATTGAACTCCTCCATAGTGGGCTGCATGTTTACTGAGATTTAGTTCTTCCAAACGGTCCAGTGTTGTTGCGCCGCTATCTCAGAAAAGTCTTTCACAACTTCCTCTTCCCTTTCTATTTCAGCTCTCGTTGGTGTCTTTGTTTTATCTACAAAATAACCCAAACCTCCCTCATTCCTCATAAAAACGCTGCCCATTTCTCACCACCACCACCACCTCATGTTCCCGTTTTTGAGCTCCTGTGAGTTTTTTCCTCTGCCCTTGAAGCTCTGACGTCTGACTTTGATTCATCGAAAGTGTTCTGAATCAATGAACAAGCCGTTTTTAATGAATTTTCCTGCAGTAATGGAGTGTGACACTGTCGGTTCCTGGAAAAAAAAAGACAGTCCGAAGAACTGCTGGACTCCAGTGGGACCACACTGGGACTCATGACCTGCATGTGAGGCAACAGCACAAGGAATGCTATTAGGAAATACAAAGGGTATGAAATATCCAAGGCAAATCCTTCTATCTTCAATCTGGATGGCCTCAAACAGAATGCAACACAATTAGTAACAGATATGAAACTAAGCAAAAAAGTAGTCATTTATCATTTCGTGAGAATCACATGCATGTAACTGGTTTGCAAGGCCGGATACACAATAACCATTTCAAGTTTACCATGCAACCACAAATCTACTGGATGCACACAAGACACATGCGACTTCAAGAGCCGCCGAGCACAGTAGCTCAGGTCAATGCGAGACAACAAAAGGTTTCAATAAATGCTCAAATTACAGGCAATTAGCTGTTTGAGGACACACACGCACCATGTTATTATGAGACTGGAGTTTACAGCTCAGTTGAACGTATCCCATATAATTACTCCTACATGAACGTAACAAGTTTTGCACACAAAAGTAAATACATTAAAAAAAGGAGATTTTATTTACGGCCCTCTTGTATGTGAAGTATCGTGTCACGATTACATATTTTTGTAATGTGAATATATTTCCACTAGATGGAACTAAACACCCTTTCAGTAGCATTTGTGAGCAAACTCAAACTGTATTACAGTAAAGCAGTTTCATTATTCAGATTATGGTGAAAGATTTTATTGAAAAATGTTATTTAAATGAGCGCTTATTTTGGTATTAGTAAAAATGGTGTGCTATCATGGCAAATGCAATAAATTAGGGATGTTTGCTATTGAAGGAAGGACTTGAGCCACATCATTGAGACCTAAAATTGGCTCTTTTGACTTGGGAACAGTAAATAACAACCTAGCAACAAAGCAAGACCCCTTAGCAACTGCAGCTGGTTCTGCATGGCAAACAGCACTTCCATTTCCTTCAGAGAATATAAAAATCTAGTAGTTTATATAATCATCAGTAACATGAACACTGGAATCAAATGTCTGAATGTATTCCTTTATTTTTTCCCTAAAGCAAGTGTTTTTCTCTAAAATGAGCACCACTTGAAAATGTGCCATGTTCGGATTGATTTTTCACATGCCAGAGAAAGAGCGAGAGATGATAGGAATTTTGTGGATGATTTCAAATGACCTGCCAAAGAGAGACTGCTGGCCTACATACATATTTAAAAAAGGATTTTGCAGGTGAATCAGATTGTTTCACCAAGTGGAATAGTGCTTTTGTTCTGATGGAATGATAAAGGGAGATAAAGTGAAAATGTAAAGCATGACTCCTTGAAACTTAAATGGAGACAGAATTAAATTTGTAAAAATGGAGAGAGGTGTAGCTGAACTGGACTGCAGATGAGACTTCTTCATCCCTTCCTCCTCCCCTCATGCTAGTATGACTCATTTGCAAATCATACTCTGTGCTAAAGCTATGTAAAGCTATAGTATTCAGCTGCACTGTGGCTGTCAACACTACAGAAATATGTTGTTCTATCACTTTGTTCTATCATTATCGTTCTATCATTCTTTCTTGATTCTGATTGGTCAGTCACTGCAT
>NW_015655570.1:0-687 GCF_001515625.1 Sinocyclocheilus rhinocerous | reverse complement strand
ACGACAGGCGACAACCAACCACCTCATCAAATGCGCTTACAACAGGATGTTTCAGAATGGTAATTTTTTTTTTGTTTTTTTTTTAAACCGAATGCAGTAATCTACGTAACTATTGCTTTCCTACTGAAACACGTCAGCATCAAGTTAGCAACACTTTAGCATCACGTTAGCGTTGCATAACCGGTTACAAACTATAATTTCAGATAATGCTGGTTCCATAATGTAACATAAAATGTGTGAGAAGTTTACTTACGGGTTGCGGACATTACATAATGCCTGTTATATTACAGTACATAAAATTTCACTTACCACATAAACAGAGTAAGGAGAGATGACTTAGGATGATGGCGAATTGCAGATCCTGAGCACCTCTGACAAACATCTAATCTTGTAAAATGTGTAGTAAGTACTGCTGCTCCATAGTATAAACAAAGTACGTGCAATGAGGAGGATCACGATGCCGGCTCAACATCATGAGGTCTATCAGCCATCAGCGATGGACGATGGCATCGTCTATCGGCCCAACCCTAGTTCGGAAGCCTGTGCAATGATGTAGTTTCCTGACATCCATCGACTGAACAGCGTTTTCTTGACATGTTTCAGTGTTGTTGTTGCTCAGCAATGGCATGGACGCGATGTTATGGACGATGGGCAGTGCTCGGGGTGGTGACTGAAGGCGGTGACTGT
>NW_015655569.1:476652-479047 GCF_001515625.1 Sinocyclocheilus rhinocerous | reverse complement strand
GTTTTAGTGCTAAAACGCTTTGTAAAATACTCTTAGAGCAAAAATTTAAGAGTCCTAAATTTAGGATTGACACGCCCATTATTTTTAATATTTTCTCTTAAATCGGCGAGTTATGAGCTACTTTTAGCCCTAAGATATTTTGTGAATACAGGCCCTGATGAATAAACATTAAAGGTCACAAGTTGCTATTATCTGTTAACACTCCTTATCAACACAATGGAGCTCCATTTACTTTGGCCACTGATCACTATTTACGCTCCCATTGGTTGTTGCTGTATCATGTCATGGCTTATTTGCAAGTTTGTCACATTACCAAAGATGATTGATGTTGCCGGAAACCGTCAACTGTCATTAAAAATGAATGGGATCTTCAGGTGGCAAATCACTGATAGTGTGAATGCCCCTTGACAGCAACATACAAACAACTTTAATCTCTACTGTATCAGTATAAACCATCTGTTTTATGAGGCCAGTGTTCAACTTTTTGAAAGTCAAGGTTATTGCCATCTAGTGTTGTTCTTTTTATGGTTGTGGAGTTCACTTGGAGAACTCAGTGTCACTTGTTATGTTCTCTCTTTCTTGGTTTAGACTGGAAGAGTGGGATGTCGGTTCCCACTGATATCACAATAGCTTACCTAATCCAGGGCAGCTTCTACGGCCATTCCATATATGCCACCATCTACATGGATGCCTGGAGGAAGGACTCCCTTGTGATGGTGGTGCATCACTTCATCACTCTGGCCCTGATCACATTCTCCTATGCCTTCAGGTCAGGCAAATTTACAGACTATGTTAAGCAGTGATACTACAGCCTGTCGAAATGGGGGTTTGAAGTTCTTGTTCTAGTTCCAACAATAATAACTTACAGAACTTACAAATAATCAACTCAAATTATATGCCACTAAAAAGCAGTTAATAAACCACTCATCATTGTTCATATCATCCTCAGATACCACAACATTGGCATTCTCGTCCTCTTTCTTCATGACATCAATGACGTTCAGTTGGAGTTCACCAAACTCAACAACATCTATAATGTCTAGGTGCTGCCACCTGCAGGCACTTAACGATGACTGCAAGGTACTTATATGGCCTAGTTTGATTGTAACCTCAGAACGCCAAGGTGCTTGGACAGTTATAAGAAGAAACAATATCGACCATCATTTGTGTTTTATCTCTATTGTTTTTTATCACTGTTATTATAATTGTAATCATAGCACTGTGATTGTTATCTCTCTTGTGTATTGCTTAATTTTTTTTACTTTATTTTAAGTTAAATGAGTGACCTTTCACTGATAATTAGGAACTTACGGCTGGAGTGCCTATGATATCTCTAAATACACAAAATAATGTTCTTTTTAGCAGCATCATATGACCCCTTTAAAGTTATCCAACTAACTTGCACCCTATGCAGGGTTACAACCACAAACCATGACCTGCATCAATCAAAATTGTATTTGTACAGTATTACCCTGTTTGAATGTACAAGGGAATCACTTTCAATGTTAGTACAATAATACTGCTTGCATTCCTTCCGTCGACTATTTTTTCCCCCGCTAGCAACCGCTGCTGTAATGGCACAATCTAACCTAGCTTCTGATTGGCTAAATCTTTACACTCAGATGCTATATCGTGTTTATTTTACAAAAAAATATAGATCGAGAACTTATAATTGATAGAGGATGATTATTCAAGTCCGACATTTTTTGCTACCTACTCAAATTAATCAAAGTATTTATGCAGATGTTGTATGCAGGAACGCATGGTATTTGAGAATATGCTGTATTAAGAAATCTTAGGACAAAAGACCAAATGGAACTGATATTATCTCTCGTGACGTATTGATTACTCCAGAACTATCGCAATACTTGAATAGTTGATTTGCCTACTGTATCAAAAGTTCCGCTGTGGATGAAGCTCATAATCTTCGCGCACAAATGCTGACGAGGTCCGTGCGTTGCTGTGGTCACGTCTTCCGCTCGTGATGCTAGCTTGAGCTAAGAGCTAGCCGCTTATGGTTTTGGATGTTTTGTTTTTGCGTGAAATATTCCTTAACGCAATTCATACTGCTTTTGCTGTGTTTTCTATGTATACGTCCAGTATTTATAACGCAGCCGTTTATAATGGTACTGTCAAAGGAGTTTAGTCAGTTTCTAGTCTTCATAGTCTTCAGTTATTTTTACCCGTCATGTCAAATCACTGGGGGGGGAAAAAAACACGTAGTTAAATGCCGTTGTGGTTAGATGGTAACCCTCATTCTGCGAAACTTTTTTGGCATTTGTTTGGAGTCAGAATTCGGGTTACCAACTAGCAATAACCGTTAAACCCCACCATACACTCCATTGATTATATATATATATATATATAATTTTTATTTTTTATTTTTTTCTTAAGG
>NW_015655569.1:474105-476592 GCF_001515625.1 Sinocyclocheilus rhinocerous | reverse complement strand
CAGAAAGGCGGCGCATAGAGGAGAAACAATAATGTACAGTATGTGGAAAATAATGTGTTTTTTTTACTTTAAACCGCATAAACACATTTCATTACACCAAATACACAAAATACTGTTCTTTTTAGCAGCATCATATGACCCCTTTAAGTTCTGGATTGTTTGTTACTCATATAGGAAATAATTGAATTGCATTTAAGATTATAATCAAAATGTGGTAAGTTTCTAGAAAAGTGCCAAAAATAAATATCAAACCCCCTGAGTGTTATGAAAAGCAACTTTAATTTGAAGTGGGGTATTTTGCTATATCTGCGTTATAAAATGTTATTTATTTAAAATTGCACTGTAATTTCTTACTATTGTTTTTCCTGTAAATGTATTTTAGCAATAGTAGCAACTAGGGGGATTTATACAGAGTAATTTTAACATGGAAAAAATTAGTTATTAGATTTGTTTCAACGTTTTTCTTGAACCATTGATTCACTCTTTTCCTTGAATCCGACCCGACCACTAGGAGTAACTGGTATTATCTCATTCGTAATGGAACAATTTGAATCATTCCAGTTGAATAAGTGAATTGAAACCAACTGTGTTGTCATGTTTTTCCATTTAATAAAAACTGTTCAAATAAAACAAGTGAAATATTTTCTTAATTCAACAAAAACCTTTATTTTTTTACTTCGTCCTTAAGAATCAAGATTATGTAGGCCTACCTCTGATTTGCAAAGTTTAATCGAGTTTGGGGATAATAAAAAAAAATTAAATCAGTGCATGTCGAAGCGTATCAGCTTCCATAACAGCAAATTTGTACCACACTGCTTCCTTTTACGAAAGCAGAAGTGAACTGATGTCAAAACCCACGCGTGGAATTAGGATAGAAGAAATGGGAGTTATAAAATCTCTTGAAAATCATGGAATAATTCATATAAGTCTTTTGAGGAAAAACCTTAGGATAAAAGAATATGCAAAACATGAAATGCCAGGTTTCCAAACATCACGTAATCGATATATATAATACTCTCTCCGAAGAGAATCAGCAGTCAGAGTTGAGACTCGTGTGAGCACGTGACGAAGATTGAGGAGCGCCGACAGACTTCTACTCAACCAGCAACGATTTTGGCCCACTTTGTAGTAGCTGCCAGTGAAGAATAACCACACGAGGAAAGGCTTTCAGGAAACACTGCTTAGAAGTACAATCCGTAATTGATGTAAGAGCGCACATTTTCATGACGTCATATTTGTACGTGATACAAATTGAAATCAACTCCGTTCGAAAAATTACGGATTGTATTTTTAAGGACGCGGGACTTGAGGCAACGCTGAGACGAAGACTTGAAAGGCTAGCGGAGATGTAGTGGATGAAACTCTTGACATGGAAATCAACATTCATTCTTCAGAAAACTAAATCAATCAAACAAACTAGTGAAATAAAGAAAGCAAACACACTCTTGGATCTGCTGTGAGACCCCGGCGGCCCCTCGTATTGCATGTGTGTGAAGAGATGGTTGCAGGTTAGTGCTGTTTGACCCGAGGAGCCGTGACTCTACGCAGGAAACTGTACAGAAGTCCAAAATTCTGCAGGAAAACAAGAATTACCATTTACAAAGAATTAACTTTTTTGTAATATGGTAATGACATATATTTAAATTTTTTCAGGGTTATTGACAAACTATATATATATTCATTCTTTGAAATAAGACAATGGTTAACTGAAACAAAAAATATAATTATATATTTATAATATAAATTAAAGCAATATGCCCCGTGAAGCCTTGGTTTACAGTGAATTTATAACAGCTAAGGGACGTTGTTAGGCACGACACGAAGTGGACCCCCTTAGCTGTTATAAATTTTATTATGAATTTATTACAAATTCCTATAATATTATAATAACATATAATAATAATAATATTAAAATATAAACAGAAAATTGCTAAAATAAATATCAAATATTTTTTTTGCTTTTGCTTTGGGGGTGAAATGTAACTACACAATTATATATTGCATGCGAAGAGTGGAATTTTTTTTTTATTAGAAAAAAAATAAAAATTCACTGTGCACTAAATATGTCTGAATATTTGTCCTACCTGGATGGCCAAATACAGCACTCCAAGATAAGATGCGATACAGAAGGCTAGCAGCAGGTCGAAGATCGCTGGTTTTACTCTGGATCGTTACAAATACAACGTAATTATTCAAACAACCCTGGGTTAATCATACTTGTAAAAGTTAAATAGGGGTCCGTGCAACTTTGAAACCTGGGTTAAATTCATTACTAACTTGGGTTTAATCATGAAATACAAAACAATATCTCATAATGTTTAAAATAATCCAGGATTAACAAAGCAAACCTTAACAGCTGGAATAGTATGCTAGAGATTTAAATTGCAGGCTCTAATTTAAAGGAACACTCCACTATTTTTGAAAATAGGTTAATTTTCCAACTCCCCTAGAGTTAAACAGTTGAGTTTTACCGTTTTCGAATCCATT
>NW_015655569.1:451899-474029 GCF_001515625.1 Sinocyclocheilus rhinocerous | reverse complement strand
TTAAAGGAACACTCCACTTTTTTTGAAAATAGGCTCATTTTCCAACTCCCCGGGAGTTAAACAGTTGAGTTTTACCGTTTTCGAATCCATTCAGCCGATCTCCGGGTCTGGCGGTAGCACTTTTAGCTGTAGCTTAGCATAGATCAATGAATCTGATTAGACCGTTAGCATCTCGCTCAAAAATGACCAAAGAGTTTCTATATTTTTCCTATTTAAAGCTTGACTCTTCTGTAGTTTCATCGTGTACTAAGACCGACAGAAAATGAAAAGTTGCGATTTTCGCAATGTTCAATGATCTATGCTAAGCTACAGCTAAAAGTGCTACCGCCAGACCCGGAGATCGGCTGAATAGATTCGAAAACGGTAAAACTCAACTGTTTAACTCTAGGGGAGTTGGAAAATGAGCCTATTTACAAAAATAGTGGCGTGTTCCTTTAAACATCAAATCATTGAAAATCTCACCTATAAGCATTCATGGTCTGCTTGAGTTGATCATAAAAGACAAATTCAGGGTCCCTGTCAAAAAACAAAAAAATTGATTAATCCCTGAATATTCATTTCCACTCAACATGGGATCACGGCTGTGCTGATTTCACCTCTTGTCGGCTCTGACCAGGTGTCTCTTGACGTCCTTCAGATAGCGGTTCAGGTAATACTCCAGCGTGTTGACGATGCTGCTGTCTTTGTCCACCAGCTGGGCGGCTCGCGGTTGAGCTGTCAGCCAGTCCACCAGTGACTCCAGCTGATCCTCCTGCACCTGCTGATGAGAACACAGAGCCGCGCTTAAACAACAACAAACCAACCAGACACAAGACGTCAGCTTTACAGAGACAAGTCTGCACTGAGAGCTCAAGCGCTGGGAAACACACACAGATGCTGCGCCTTAAAATACTGCGAGTGAGGGCTGTTCAGTGCAACTCTGAAGATTAAAATGTGCTAAACATGGTATTTTTGATTGATTTTTTCTTCTCATACTCACCATCTGTTCAGTGAAGATCTGCAGGTCTCCGCTGACACCCTGCGTGACACAAGACAACCATCACATCATTAAAATACACATTTTGGGCTTTGTGATGCTCAGTGGTAGAGCTGCATGTTTAAACATAATGAAGCCAAAATTGTGATATGGTTTAGTGTGATTATCAAATATAAATTTATAATTAAATAAATACATGCGCTGTTTCTCAGAGTGAAGTATGGTAGTCTGTTTTAGTTTCTTACAGTTTGTATTGTAAAAAAATGTTTCTCTTTCTTTTACAGTCAAATATTACAATAATAATATTTCTTATTTTGTTTAATATTTTTAGTGATTATTTTTTATTTTAGTCAAATATTACAATAATATCTTATTTTGTTTAATATTTTTATTTAGTAATAATAATAATCAGCAAACCTGAAGCTGTTTAAAATACAAATATTTTAAATCACAATTTTTAACAGAAAAGATAAAACTAAACATACACAAGATCAAAACAATGGTCGTACATTTACTCTAGATTTAATATGTTGATAAAATTAATTCGCACACACATCAACATTTGTAGAGAAACGAAGATAATGCAACATTACCTTCTCCGTCAGGTTGTATATGACTCTCGCCAGCGTTTCAGCGATGACTTTAGTGTTGCGACTGAGCTTCGGCAGATCCACGTGAGGCCTGCGGGAAATGGAATCAAGAGAAAGATGACGTCATCAACTGAATCAACCAATGGGCAGCGAGGGAGGGAACTAGTCGTTAGGGTTACGACGGGGTGACAGAGAGAGAGCACCAATCATCACCCACCCAGCGGTGGCCTCTCCCGCCCCCTCCAGAGAGGACGACACTGACCGCATGTCCATGATGGAGTGGCGCGCAGGGCTGCGGTGGCTCTCCAGGTGGGACAGGGTGAAGGCGGGCAGGCGGCGGATGCCGAAGCGCTCGTGCTCCCACGCCAGAGTGTCATCGGCCAGGTTGATCTTCTTGTGGACCATTGAGAACTTCAGGTCAGGGTGCTGATGGGCCGCAACCTAATGACGGGACACAACGATGACCGGCCGATGAGGAGTAAATGCTGTGTTTATTTCTAGATGAGGAGCGGAGAATCTTACAGTCTCTAGCTCTTTGAGCAGGACATGCTGTGGGTTTCCCTCTTTCGGAGGCTTGGACACGTGGAGGTGAAGGTTGTCGCTGTTACCCAGAGTGTCCAGACACAAAACAAACGCCACGTTGTCCTGGAGCAGACTGGAATCTGAAAGACAAGGGGGAGGTCAATCCATACTAGGGCTGGGAAAATAAATCGATGCATCGTGAATCGAGAATTCTCAGATTTTCCGAATGCATCGCGATTCTTTCTCGAGTCGATTCTGAGCTTAGTTTTGAACAGCAGATGGCGCTGCATGCTTTAGAAATAGCTGTACTCTGTTCGTTTCCAAATCCTTACACACACTTGAACCTAAAATAATCATTCATAAAATTTCGAAAAGGTTGAAGCGAATTACAAGGGTGTTCACAGTGGGCTGTGTTTACATTAATCTCACGTCATAAAAGCATTCTGAGCTGAGGTGAAATTACAGACTCCGCTGAACACACAAGTGCTCTTCTGCGCTCTTCTTCATGAGCATTTGAGTGTGCGGATAAAAACTAGATTAGAGCGCCATCTGCTGTTAAAATATAAGCTCAGAATCGATTCCAGAGAGAATGGCAATGCATTCAGAAGATCTCAGAATCCATCCACGAATCGATTCTGCATAGATTTATCGTCACAGCCCTAATCCGTACCGTTTCATTTCAGCAGGGACTGATGCTTTTCTCACGTCAAGAAGAATTTTTATCTTTTTTTTTTCCCTGATAAAGATTGCGGTTTAAAATGTTTTTTTTTTTTTTAAACAGCTTCGAATTTACTGCTTATTATCATTTTTATTATTATTAGTAGTAGTAGTAGTACTAAATAACAATATTAAAATTACTTTTGTAAAATTTGACTGTGAAATAAAAAAAAAAATATTTAGAACAATAAAATATTTTTTAAATTAAGAAGCGCAATAAAAATGTATCAAAGAACTGTGGAGACATTTACAAGCAAAATGATTTAATTTACTCGATTACAAAAAGTACAAAATATTTCTGCTTCAAACTGTATTTTTTTTATAATTATGGAATTTTGTATATTTTAAACTTTAAATTAAATGCCAGATACATTTTGTCGTGTAACCAAAATACCAATAATAACTAGAAAAAATATGTTCTGCATAAAACAGGATTTTTAATTAGCCCAAAATACACCAGGACTCTTATTTTGAAATGTATATGCTTTACTACTTTTAGCTACTCATAACAAACACATTGTTTCCCAAAATACCAAAAGATAACCAGAAAAAAAAACATGCATAATACGAGACTTTTAATTATACACTGATTTAAACTTTAAATTAAATGCCAGATACATTTTGTCGTGTAACCAAAATACCAATAATAACTAGAAAAAATATGTTCTGCATAAAACAGGATTTTTAATTAGCCCAAAATACACCAGGACTCTTATTTTGAAATGTATATGCTTTACTACTTTTAGCTACTCATAACAAACACATTGTTTCCCAAAATACCAAAACATAACCAGAAAAAAAAACATGCATAATACGAGACTTTTAATTATACACTGAGACACTTCTTTTGAAATTGTACTTCATATAAACTATATTTGCTCTGCACGTTCATAAACATCTATTTTTAGTCGCAAATGCGAGTAAAATGTTCAACCCATCAAGTACAGCTTTGGTCGTGAGGTACCTGTGTGATCCAGGTTGTCTTCCAGCCAGCGTTTAGTGCCTTGGTAGTTAAACTTCCCGCCTCCCGACAAGAAAAACAGCAGGTTGTATCTACAAGAAAGACATTTTTTGTAAAGCACGCAGACAGAAAACTGTATCAAAATTACGACATAAATCATCAGTTACCCTGCATGAGTGCGTTTGTAGGAGTAGAGTCTAGAAAACAGTCTTGCGAGCTCCAGCAGTATGGCGACACCGCTGCCGTTTGAGTCCGCGCCGTACGACAGCCACTGAAAGAAAAAAACACTGAATATCTCAACAAATAACTCAAAAATGAGTATGAAGAATGAAAATGACATGACGTTAGGGCTGGGCGATATAGCTAAAAAATGTATCAACGATATAATGTTTCATATCGTTTGGTATCGATAATTATTGACATTTTTTATAACCTTTTTTAAAACAAAGAGCAATAGATTATTTTTTTTCAAATTTAACCACTGTATTTTTAAATTAACCCAATTTATTGAGACAAACAACAAATATTTTTTAGTTTTAACAGTTAAACACACAATTAAAATTAAACTAATATCTAATTTCTAATGTTTTATATGCAGTTTAAATAGGTCTCAAGGAATCTTTTGTCTTGTCTCCCGAAGCCACAGGAGGGCGCAATGAACAAAATAATGCAGCACATTTAAATTGTCAATGCAAGGAAATAACTGTCTATAAAAAAAATGTGCATTACGTCTAAATTAACTCATATAAATCAAATATAATTTCGTAAATTGCATAAACAATGCAAAAAAACAGCATCACGTATTTATGCATTGCTTAATACAAAGAGCTGAATCGCCCATCACACAGATTGCATTTAAAAACATATGAGACGCAGTGAAAAGGAATAAACCTCCACAGATTCGTGACATGTTTTCTAAAAGTTTTCTAAAACAGTTTTAACTTTAAATGGCTTTCTATACATCTCTTGTGTGAGACGCGAGTGCAGCAGTCATATTTGTCCGTCTAAAAACTCATTTCATCATGTGTTCGTGTTTGTGTGTGCTGTCTGCGTCCCTCATAGCACCTGCCTATATCATGCGCTATATCGAACATTTTTTTCTATCGTTATCGAAGAAGGTGTACCGTCGATAAATATCGATACCGTTTTATCGCCCAGGCCTACATGACGTCCTTACCGGAGCAACTCCAAAAGAGTCGTAGTGAGCCACCAGGACGATAGTGGGCAGATCTTCTCCTCCCGCACCTGTGAGACGACCCTGACAACACGAAAAAAGGGCAACTAGTTAGCGTGAAGCTAATCTTGAGTGACATTTCTGTGCAGCTGGAGGGCTTATAAACACCTGACTGTCACGTTCAACTCAACTGACCCTCTCAGATTAGTGTTATTAATGTCCTCTGTGCCTAAAACTGCTGCTAGAGCATCCAACACATTGCCCAAAAGTGGATGAACTACTTTTATGATCCTTTTTGGAGTTTGACAGCTTCTGATCACTATTGACTTTCATTGGAGGATAGAGATCAGCATGAACGTTCTTCAAAACATCTTCGCTCTCGGTCCACAGGACAAAGAAAGTCACACGGGTTTTTAAACGGCATGAGGGTGAGTATTTGCTGACAGGAGCTGGGTTTATGTTCTGGAGTCAGTTATACTCACCTCTAGACTAGTAATGGCCCAATCACTGACAGCTTTACTCTGAGCTCCACTGGTCACCATCTGAAAACCGTTAGCTGTCGCTGTGTGCAGCAGCACTGGTCCAAAACATACAAGTCATGTTTAATAAACTTCAACTTATAATATATAAATATACACTAAAAACTATATATGTATATATATGTATATATATATATATATATATATATATATATAAACACATACATACATACACACACATATAACACTTAAAAGTACATTTGAAATCTGCATATATAAATATTATATTAAATATATAAACAATATAATAAATGTATATGTATAAAATACTATTAAAATGTAGTATATGTACACTTTAATGTAATACTATATATTGATACCATATATTTATGGTATATTTATGTATATAGGCTTGATTATAACTTTTCTAATTACTATATATACTGTATAAAAAATATAATACTTTAATATACATCATAAAAAGTCAATGGAATTTAAATAAATATATGTAAAATACACATACAAACAATATATCACATTAATAAATATGGAAATATTATAAAACAAAACACACACACAAAATGTATTTATAAACAATATTTTAAATTATTATGTATAAAATATTATTAATTATTAAAAACAAAGCATATATTTATATGTGTAACTATATATTACTAAAATATATTTGTATATGCATATACGCTTTATTGTAATTTCGAATTTTATATACTTTATAAAAATATATACTATATAAATATTAAATATTAATTAGTATGCATGACATTTTAACAGAACACATATGTATATGTATATGCACTTCATTATAAATTATCATTCTATATAGTATATATATATATGCTATAAAATATATGTAAAAATAAGTTACATTCAAATATATAAATACACGTAAATAAAGCATTTGTATTTATATACGATTCAAAATATATTTTAATATATATATAAATGTTTTATTATATATAAAATCAACTTATTTTCTATAATTATTTAATACTGATATAAAATAAAAATTAAAAACAAAATTAAAAAATATATCATGAACTTTAATAAAGCACTTCATATAAACTATATTCCCTCTGCACAGCCATAAACAATGCCACAGAACTAAATATTTTCCGTGCTCCAGCGTGAAGTACCTTCAGCAGCTGATGAAGAGCCCTGTGAGGAAGAGGAGATCTGCGTCTGCGTGTAGATGGACAGCAGCTCCTCGTCCTCCAGAGCGAAGTAGACGGGCACGATGGTCTCCGTGGCCAGCAGCTCCGTCTCCAGCTCCATGAACTGCTACAGAAGACCGAAACACACCACAATCAGCCTCCAGCGAGCGGGGCCGGCCCACACGAGACTCTAGCGGGTGCCAGCGTTACCTGCACTATGTCCTGCGGCATAGTGGACATGTTCTGGGGCAGTATGATGACCACGGCTCCCGCTGACTGTTGCAGGGCTTTCTGATATTTCTCGTAAGAGAAATCGGCGAGCCGCATCATCACACATCGACGGCTGAGCACCTCGGCCTCCATCGTACGAGCCTCCGTGTTTAAAATGGCGTTACGGGAACCTGCGAATGAGCTTGGATTAGGGCTGCACAATTAATCGAATTTCAAATCGCAATTACAATTATGGATGCCACAATTACGTAATCGTTCAATTAATCGTTCAAAGTCCACTTATGTTATTCTGCACGCTTAAGATATGTTTTTCTTTCTTTCTACATGTTATCTTAAGGGTTTTTCCATTGTTTTAGTTTTAGTATAACATTATAATACCATTCATATTTTTACTTTTTTATAATTTAAAGAAGAAACCAATCCGATGTATTGTTGACATTTGAGGCTTAATACTATAGAAAAGCACTAAAGGTTTTTCAGTTAGAGTGTTTTCAGCTTGTTTATAGCTGAAAAGTCCTATAAAACCAGTTTTGATTCATGACATCTACTCATGAAGAACACATTTGACGAGATGTTTGATAAACAATGCTGGCGCATCTTGAATTTTAAAAAACATTACTAACACGCTAGTAAAAACATTTTTGTTAACTGAAATGAAGCTGAAATAAAACAAAATAAATATTAAATGAAAAATCTGAAAACAAACAAACAAAAAAAACCTACATGAAAATTTGAAATGTTGCCTTGGCAACTAACTGATATAAATAAAATAATAAATTATATTATTTAGAAAAGCTATAAATAAAAAAATAAAATGAATTGGGGAAAAAAGTACCTAAATATATTACAAAATAATATGTTTAAAATAAAAATTGTTTCTAACGTGATTAGCATGTTGCTAGCATGATTAACATGTAGTTAGCATGTTGCTAGCATGTTTCTAGCATAGAAATGTACAGGTAGATGCCCCATTCGCCTGCGCCAAGCACGTAGACGCGTCCGCCATATTTAACGGTCAACTTGACGTCATTCACCATAATAATCAATGAATATTCGAAGATGGCACAATCCTGCACAGCCGATGGTTGTAAAAACCGCCGGGATTTAAATTCCCGAAGAAACGGGATAACCTTAAACAGGTGAGAATGTGTTGTTTTGTGTTTTTAAATTATTAACCTAATATTACAAGTTTTGAAACATTGGTAACTTGTGTTACTGTTATGGTGAATGACGTCAAGTTGACCCTTCCAATATGGCAGACGGCTTACGTATAGCGGCCCATAGAAACAGTCGCTAATGAGGCATCTGCGTATACATATCTATGGTTGCTAGTATGATTAGCATGTTGTTAACATTTTGCTAACATGTTTCTAACATGATTTGCATGTTTTAACATGATTAGAATCGTGTTAACATGTTGCTAGCATGTTTCTAACTTGATTAGCATGTTGCTAGCATATTGTTAGCATGATTTAGCACATTGCTAGCATGTTTTAACATGATTTAACTTATTGCTAGCATGTTTTAACACATTGATACCATGATTAGCATGTTGCTAGCTTGAATTAGTGCACTGATAGCATAGATATGTATAGGTAGATACCTCATTCGACAGCTCCAAGCACGTAAACGGTCCACCAATCTAGCAACGGTCAACTTGGCATCATTGACCATAATAATCAAGATGACACAATCCTGCACAGCCGATGGTTGTAAAAAAAAAACGCCGGGGTTTAAATTCCAGAAGAAACGGGATAAACCATCACAGGTGAGAATGCAAGAGAGGGGCGGAACCATAGATATATAAGGATTCTGGCATTTTCGAATATTCATTGATTATTATGGTGAATGATGTCAAGTTGACCCTTCCAATATGGCGGACGGCTTACGTAAAGCAGCCCATAGAAACAGTCGCTAATGAGGCATCTACTACTGTCTTAGGCTAGTTGCTAGGATTGGCTAGATAGATAGATAGATACGAAATATTAGATAGATAGATAGATAGATAGATAGATAGGAAATATTAGATAGGTAGATTAGAAATATTAGATAGATAGATAGATAGATAAGAAATGTTAGATAGATAGATAGATAGATAGATAGATAAAGAAATATTATAATATTATTTGAGTCTCAAGGGATTCTTGGAATTTAGATTTGAATTTTGACAGTTGCAGTTTGAATTGTCTTGGCTCATTTAAACATTCTGAACAGAACAGAACAACAGTCTGAAGGTCTGAGCGGATCCGAGTTTGGTGGTTGTAGCTTGAAAGCTCTCGGAGGAGTAGCGTTCAGAAATGTAGTCTAAGAAGAAGCTGAAACAGCAGATCAGTAGGCAGGCTTTCTCAAGCCAGCCTAATACAGCATTATGGGATGTTCTGAAGAGTAGCGAGTTTCTTACCGTAGGTTTGTCCCTGCAGGTCGTACTGCTGCATGCGGTACACGCTGAACTCATGCGCCGCTTCCGCCCGCAGCGGACACACCAGCACCAGAAACAGCACCAAACTCAGCGGCAGCGACCACTTCAGCATGTTCTCCAACACCTCACTGGCCTCCTCGAACATGCTGCAGCCGGTGCGGTAGATTCCTGCGGAGAGAAACCGAGAAAAGACGGAATGAATGACTGACGGAGTTCGCTCGAGCTGTCAGGAGCCGCGGTGAGAATTTCAGGCAGGCGAAGTCCACGGACACCTACACGCCTGCCTGCATTGTTTCATCGATGCACGTTTAGCTTTTTCTATGACAGATTTGGTTTAATATATCAAATTAAGGATTTGGGGTTTTAGAAAATAATTTTAATGGATGAAATATTGTCCATGTGCCTCTTGATGGTGATAGTTGGGGTCCATCAGGAAAATTCAGGGACAGCCTCATCTGACCTTTTTCTCTAGTCAGATTTATTGTCTATTTTTATTATTTTTTATTTTTTGCAAAACACACAGAAGCAGTTACACGTGGGGAGTGCAGTGCAATTTATTCATATAAAGAATAATTTAAAGAATTACTAATAAATTCATGTATTTTCCCTTGTGTACAAACGCTGCCATATTTTAATTAAATAATTAAATGTTTCTAAAATATTTTTATTTTATTTTATTTTTTATTTACTAGTCAGAATAATTAATGAGTCACATTAAATTAGATTTTCAAACTAGAATTAAATCAAACTACTGTTTTATTGGTTATATAAAAAACAATATGCTCCCTGATGATGATGATGATAATAATAATAATAATAATGTCTATATTAAAATAAATAATTAAATATTACATTAAATAATTAAACTATATTATTTCTTGGTTATATACAAAACAATATGCTCCCTGAAACTGAATAATAATAATAATAATAATAATATCTCAATTAAAATTAATAATTAAATATGACATTAAATAATTTAACTATAAATGGAACTATATTGGTTAGATACAAAACAATATGCTCCCTGAAACTGGATAATAATAATAATAATATCTAAATTAAAATAAATAATTAAATATTACATTAAATAATTAAGCTATATTATTTCTTGGTTATATACAAAACAGTATACTCCCTGAAATGTAATAATAATAATAAAAACAATAACAATAGCCTAATAATAATAATAATAATGTTTGAATTAAAGTAAATTATATATGTAAAAGTTACATGAAATTATTACAATTAAGTGCTCTTATTGTCCACTAGAGGGGAGTCTTTCCCAATAATCAAAATCTGACCCCAGTTGGACTTTTCTAAATAAGACCTACAGATACATTTAAATTTTTTCACATCTAAAATACAAAAACAGATTCTAAAGGCTGAAAGTGCTTTATTTGTGAGGTGAAGTCTATAGGCAATAGAGGTTTGCTTTTATTTGCTATCTTTGTGTGAAGTCTTTTCTGCTTTTGTTTACTATAAAAATGGATCCATACAGGATTCCAGTTACAAGTTTCCCAATCGTGTGATTATTAAACAATTATATGACATTAAAATGGGCGTTTTCCCATAATCCTTATGAGAAATACCTATTAAAGCAGTGCAAATATTTTTGAATAAACAAAAAGCACATTAAGCAGAATATTTAATGCCATTTAGAATAGAAAGGTAAACTCTAGTAATGGCTATAAGTGGTTGAGGGAGTCAATCAATCTGTTTAAGTGCTATAATATAGAAAACAGTCTCCAAAGTGTTCAGTGGTTTTTTATAAAAGGCCAATCGCTTCAAAAATGTTCTCGGAACGTTCTGGCAAAGCTTTCTCAAAGTTATGAATAAACGTTAACAGAACATTTAGTCCAAGTTATCTGGTCTTTAATCATGTTCATTAGTAAACATTAGCACAAAAACGTTATTTATATTTATTGTTCATGGAAAGTTTTTTCGTTTTTTAGTTGGGCGTTCATCTAAAGTTTTTAATATGTTATTACCAGTGTTGGGGAGAACGCATTACAAGTAACGCGAGTTACGTAATCAGATTACTTTTTTCAAGTAACTAGTAAAGTAACGCATTACTTTTTAATTTACAAGAGAATATCTGAGTTACTTTTTCAAATAAGTAACGCAAGTTACTTTTTTTTTTTCCAATTTATTGATTGACAGCTCTCCTGTCCCCCATGCTGAGAGAAATCAGAAGATTAACGCAATATTGTAATGCATTACTTTTAAAAGTAACTTTCCCCAACACTGGTCATTACATTCTGAGAACATTAATAGTGTCATTGTTTGCAGAGTTCTAAAATGCAAAGTTCCCTTAATGTTCCAAGGAGAAACGTTTTTTAAACGTTCAAAAATTGACATTTTGAATAATCAGGGAACGTTTTTATAATTTAATTGGAACATTTTCAAAGCATGCATATTTTGTTATTTTACGTGTTCAGACAGCATGTGTAACATGCAGTTCTCTGTGACCAACTAAAGTCTCAGTCTAAACTAAAGTCTAGCCTCTCAAAATAGCTATAATCCTTCACTCACTGGCTTTCTGTTTGTGTGTGTGCAAAGCCACTGCCGTGAACAAGTCACCTATAGACGTGCACTTGTTCAGGGCAATAAACACGTGAATGTAAACACGAACAGATATAACGTCAACAGTGAAACAGACAGCTTGGCTTGCATTCTGATGGTCTGGAAAGGCAGCGCAGTCAGAGCTAATGGACGGAGTAGTCCTGGAGGAGCCAGCGTTTCCATTAAGTTGCATTAATGCATTCAGGAGAGACTCACGCGGCTCATCTCTTCAGATCCCGTTTCAGATGCGCTCCGGCTCTCTGAAAGCCACACGGGCCGGACGGCACCCTTTATCTGATATTTAGAGTTTGGACTCTAAATGAAAGGGCCACTTTTGTCTCACAGCGACTTCAGTGCTTCCGCTGACCCATACGCACAAAGCATGTCCAACATGCCCTTTCTGCTTCCTTAAACCGGAGAGATGTTATATCGTCCATTAGCAGAGCAGATCAGTTTCAACGGGTCCAGAAGATTGGCCTGAACTCTTTATAGTTCTCCTTCCTCTGTTGAACACAGGGTCTGGTTATTGCTCTGAGGACTTTGCAGAGCAGCGTTAATGTTCTGTCTGGGAAAATATTGTGAAGTGGTGCATACGATATTGTCTCGAATGTGCCTGATGGGATTCAAAATGTTTGGGAAATGCAAATGTGGCTCAACGTCTCTCCCTTGAAAGTCTATTATCTTGTTTACCATTATAGTTGTGTTTAGAGATAAATGGCAATTTGCCTCAAATAACAGAATGGAGTCAACTGTGCATGAAATAATGTTATATTATATATTAATATGGTTAAATAGTCCATGACCCTGCTTCATGTTAAACGTGATGTCTTTTTCTTTTATTGTGATGCTGCAATGTTGTGGCTGACCAAAGCTCTTTTGAAACATAGCCGTTTTTATTGCAGCTCTTGTGCGTCACAAATGTGCCATTGTGTTACCTTCTTTTTAAGCTAATGTGATAACCCAACGAACAGGGAATGTTTTCAGTACTTTGGCTAATGCTCATGGCAAAGTTATGTACAAATGTTGTTCCAGTAACCGTAATAGATTGTTTGTTCAAAGTTATCAGGTATTTAAAGGAATAGTTTAAAATTTGCTGAAAATGTACTCACCCTCAGGCCATCCAAGATGTAGATGAGTTTGTTTCTTCATCAGATTTGGAGAAATGTAGCATTCCATCACTTGCTCAGCAGTGGACGCTCTGCAGTGAATGGGTGCCGTCAGAATGAGAGTCCAAACAGCTGATAAAAACATCACAATAATCCACAAGTAATCCACACCACTCCAGTCCACCAGTTAATGTCTTGAGAAGCCAAAAGCTGCGTGTTTGTAAGAAACAAATCCATCAAGGCGTTATACCTTTAAATGTTTGCTTCCTAAAATATGAGTCAATAATCCATAATAACGTTTCATCCAGTGGAAATGTTCATCTCCTGTTGTCCTCTCGCATCCAAATTCACCAATATATTTGTTTTCGCTTGTAAAGCGAATCTTCTTAATCTGTGCAGATTTCTCTCCTGATTCAGACGAGATGAGTTTTCCACTAGAGAAAGCAATATCATGGTTCGAGAACTCGCAAAGCAAAAGTTTCTTGTTTCACAAGATGTTAATTGATGGACTGGAGTCAAGTGGATTACTTGTGGATTATTGTGATGTTTTTTATCAGCTTTTTGGACTCTCATTCTGACGGCACCCATTCACTGCTGAGCATCCATTGCTGAGCAAGTGATGGAATGCTGCATTTCTCCAAATTTGTTTTGATGAAGGTCTGAGGGTGAGGAACATTTTCAGCAAATGTCAATTTTGGGGAGAACTACTCCTTTAATAATGTTCTAAAAATGTTAGCACATAAACATTATTTATACATCATTCATGGAACTTTTGACATACTACTTTTTTTTAGCATTCAGAGAACATTTAAAAGTAACATTCCCATAATAATAAAATGGAACTTTCCCTTTATGTTTTTCACAAACATTTGCATAACCAAGAAAAAACGTTTAAAAAAATAAAAAAAGAACATTCAGAAATGATTTTTTATAACATAACAGGCATGTAACCAAAATGTTCCCAGAACATAATTTTGTTAGCTTTGAAAGCACTGTTTAATCATCGAAACAGATTGTAGCAAGTCAGAGGTATGTGTGTGGGCTGGGCAGTTACTGTAATTAGTTAACATCTTCAATACGCAGCAATTAAACTCCCACTATGGCTCTGAAAGAAGCCATTTACTCTAAAAGAGCAAAGAGCAGGACATGCTGTCTATGGTCTGACTTTTAATATAAAAACGCTTCAGGCCTGACATTAAATCAGTGTATGACCTTTAGAGCAACAAACAGAAGACGCACTATGACAGAAATTCGCCCAGTGAACTTTATGTGTATGACACAGATGCATTATTATACATCAAAAGTGTTCTGATTTAAATTGGCTGCTGTGCAACACACACTTGACTAGTACTAAATGCAACGCAATATCATAAACAATGAGTAAGACTTCTGTTTCACATCACTTTTCAAAAGAAAACAATGATAAAACAGTCTACTTCTGCAAAATGTCACAATATTCTTCTAAAATAACCTTGTTGGCACACCATTGTGACACTCTCAATTTTATCAGTGCCACACTTATGTTTCTTGACAGCTCTAGTGGTGTTTTAATCATCTAAATTAATCTTTAAAGCTTGCTTTCGTGCATTGAGGATCCGTTGCCCAACAATGACTGAATGAATGGGCACATTTTGTTTGTTGCAAGTCAGTTTACAAGAAGAAAAAGATTGATTCCAAATTCAATAACACTTGTTTTGGACAAATTTTTGAATTAATCTGTAGACGTGTAAATCTTTTTGGTTAACTGATTGATTAAAAAACCCCTCTACTTGATATCACAAGTAAGTCCATTATAGTTTGAATATCAGATCTTAGAGTCCAAGGTTTTTCTTTTCATATTTCATCACAGAAAATGTAGGACTGGAATACATTTTGCTGGCCCCTTGAGTCTCAACACTTTTTGCATTTCTTTGTGATTCAGTGATGAATCATGGCAAGATACACACAAGATATGATCTTCAAGGTCTTCTTTTGTCTTCAAGGTAATTTTGAAAGTTGAACTATTTGCTAGCTCATATTAATACTGTGATTTGTACAGCTTGAGATAAAAGATTCTTCAGTGTCAGTTTTCTAACCCAAGATGTGGAGGATCTTGATCCTTTTAGCTCAAGGGCAACAAAGAATTAAATACCTTATTTAAAGCACACCATCAGATCCTAATTAGTGGCCATGAGTTCTGGACTACCTGAGGATTTGGAGACATTGGGACGTGTTTGTACATTGTGCTATCAGTGATCCAGACGCAAATCTGGAAAGCTCTGCACGGGAAATGAAGAAACTTCTTAGCTACAAGTGATGAAAAAGAGCCCAGTGGTCAGATTGCCGCCCATGTTTACAATCAGAACAAACAGTGCCTTTATTAATATATAAAGCAAGTCTAAATGAATGTCTAGTTCAAAGGTCAGACTGTTAATAGAGCATTTAACATTTAAAACTTTTTTTGTGAATCCAATGCAGTTGAGACGACAGGGCTGTAATTGAGATATAATCTACATCCGCATTAAAACTGCAATACTACGCTTGAAGTGGTAACATCAAGTGTCTCCCTTGAGCAATGGCTGCAGACAGCATTAGCGTCTCATCCAGAGCTGCTCTCTTCTCCGCTGCCTTGTCTTAGCGTCTGGTCTTGATGGATTGCCTGTGCGAATGATGGAGCGGTGAGGGAGAGATGATGAATTGGTCATGTCAAACCCGTTCCTAAAGGCGGAGGGGGCTTGAGGTAGATGCCACCCAGCAGAACAGCCAAAACTATGATCTCAGATCAGCTGCAGTGAGGCACGCTTAAAGAAGCAATGCAATCCACCATTGCACCATTCCGATGAAGGGTGTTGCATATGCCACTGAAATCTGGATGTCCACGGGCCTCTTTGAACAGGGATTACTATGCCACCTGTCCTCACAGTCCAGGATTTAACTTTGATCTAAGCACAGGGGTGGCTGCCAGATGTGGAGGCCCATCTGTGGTCTGGAGCCTCCAGTGCAGGCAGTCTTTTAGGATTTTATGCTCATCTGTTTGAGAGGATCCACGTTGCCACAGATGTGATCATTCTGAGTCAAGCTGATGAATCACCACATATGCATAAATCACAATATATAATTAAAAGATAAACAAATAGTAAAAAAAGATAGTAACAGACCAGAGTTCACTACAGGTTTGATGAAACAAACTTGGGCCCCAAATGGGGGTTTTCGCAGCGATGCCATAAAAGAACCATTTTGGTTCCCCAAAGAACCTTATTTCTTAGTGTGACGAACATTTGAATCATCTGAATAAATGTTTTTCCACTATAAAGAACCTTTTGTCCAATGGAAAGTTGGCTCTTTATTCAATTAAAAATCAATTCAAAAATGTTCAACCGGAACTGGGAACACTTTCAATAACATACAATGTACTTGTTACATCGTAAGAAGAATGGCATCTACGCTAATATTAGTCTGTTTCTTTCTTATTCTGAGGTCACCGTAGCGACCAGATCCAGTCCGTATCCAGCCCAGATGGTGGATCAGCACCTAGAGATGACCTCTACAGCCCTGAATGTCAGCGGAGACCAGGACAACATGAGCCCCAGAGACAGATCCCCAGTGAAAACCTTGTCTCCTAGATGGCCACCGGGACAAGACCACAAGAACCAGTTGAGTCCTCTGCACAATGTGACTTTGCTGCAGCATGGATCAACCTGCTGATTCGGCTGGCCAGAGGAGAACTGGGCCCCCGACTGAGCCTGGTTTCTCCCAAGGTTTTTTTCTCCATTCTGTCACCGATGGAGTTTTGGTTCCTTGCCGCTGTCGCCTCTGGCTTGCTTAGTTGGGGATTTCCAGCGATATCGTTGACTTGATTGCACAGATACTACTTAAACTGAACTGAGCTGGACGATGACATCACTGAATTCAATGATGAACTGCCTTTAACTAAAAATTGAGCGTTTACTATTGTCCTTTTGCATTGACACACTATTTTCCTATTTTGATACTGTAAAGCTTTGACCCAATCTGTATTGTTAAAAGCACTATATATAGGGTGGCCATATGTGCCATTCATACGGGACACGTCCTGGCCAGGATTTTTATATTGCCTAAAACATCCAAAGTAGTTTGACCAATAACATGCAGGTATTGTATATAATCTACCAATCGTGGCGCGTGAGAAGGTGAGATCTACAGAGAACGATCAAAGCGATGCAAATACGTGCACGTGTTTGTTCATTCATTCGACTTGAAGCGTCGCTGCGTGACACCAAATTATTGAATGACACCAAAGTACCACGAGAGCGATTCGAAAGCATAAGGAGCCATCTGCTCTGCTCTCTATAGCTCTCGTGAATGTCATATAACGATCGATCTGCACAGTGCAAACAGCCAAAACCTGGCTATTTTAGGCAATATAGAAATCCTGGCAAGGACGCGTCCTGTAAAAATGGCCCGTATGGTCATCCTAGCTATATAAATAAAGGTGACTTGACTTGACTTGACTTAAAAATGCCAATAAAGAACCTTTATTTTTATGAATGAAGGTGGTCAGTTTACAATCTTTAGTGAAATAATTCTGTAATGCTTGGAATATGAGACTAATATTGCCTAAAAAACCCAGTGAAAGTTAAGTAAAGTGCAAAGAGTTTCAAAAGGGAACAAGGACAAAACAATATATTAGACTTACATTAAGATTCATACGGAAATAAAACAGCTTAGGATAAAGTAGTTTAAGATTATAAAATTACTAAAGTTTTAAAGCATAACATATATGGCCAACCTGTATATCCAAAAACCATCCAAGTGCAGTTTAGACTGTTGTGGTTCTAGACACTGATTTCTGGGAATCAGTTTGTTATGTTTGGCAACAATTCTCCAACTTGACCACATGGTGGAGCCTTGCAGATTTGTGTACTTCTATAGAAATCAGTGATGTACAATGAAGCTGATTGTATGTTCCAACCAGTTTCAAAGTTATCATCGGGTCAGAACTTGCAAACCACTTGTATCACAGAAAATTCTTGTTATTTCATGGTCTATGCCTTTAAATCTTCAATTCTTTTCAGGTTACACAAGAGAAAGACCATTTTCCTTGTTTAGTCTGTTGTGACGGTCCACCTCATGAACAGAGGGATTCTTCTTGGCACACTGGAGTGGGCCGCAGCTCTGGGTATCTGCCACATACCACCAAGGCCTCCGATGTACACGGCACTGTGTCTTTGTGTGTCTGTGTTAGCGTGTGTGTGTATGTGTGTGTGCGCGTTTCTTCCGAGCAGAGCAACGGGCTGGCATGGCATCCGAACAACCACTGCCCACTCGGACCAAAACAAGCCACACTTCTTCTTCACTACGCTGGCACACAGGCTGGCAAAACAAACAAACAAAGGGCAGCGAAAGTTCCGTCACTCGATGTCACTGCGAGTATCATACAGTGGTTTTCATAGACAATCTGAAAGAAATGTTGGGGGGAAAATTATTTAATTTTTGGCTGCCACAAAATTTGAATGTTTTGACAGTTACTGGTAAGCTAATTTGGGTGGTCATACTTATCATGATGCAGATCTGAAATGGCCACAGACAACATTTACATCACTCCATGCCATTTCTTTCCAACATAGCTGAGGTTTCACTGCGGCGTTACGGAAGGAGGACTGATGGGACTGTTTAAATGATCAGTTTATGCAAACGCTTCCTTATTAAATTCAGATCATTTTTAAGTGTTCTTGAGATCTTCTGCCAATAAGTTTAGAAAGGAAAGAACGACAACTTTTGTCCACTCTTGTCAGAAATTGTTAGCATCAAACATTTAGATTGGGAACATAACGTTTTTTCCATCACCCCCTGAAAAAAATGTAAGCATTAAAATGCGATGCAAATAAAACCAAAATTTTTACTGCAAAATGTTTGCACACATTCTGATCATTTGACTGGATAAACAGCGCTCTTTATTGAACAGATAGTCTAAAGTGAAATAAATGTTTTATCTTTATTTACTCACCCTCATTCACTGGCTGTTTTTCATCCATTTTTCATATGGTCAGTGGCTGTCAAGTTTTATAAACACTAACAAAATATATTTCACTCATGCTGTGAAGATTTTTCAAATATTTTCCACATTACAAATGAACAACATTCATGAATGGAACATTACAGTGAATAATTATGACAAAGTTTTAGAAAGGAAAGAACGACAACTTTTGTCCACTCTTGTCAGAAATTGTTAGCATCAAACATTTAGATTAGGAACATAACGTTTTTTCCATCACCCCCTGAAAAAAATGTAAGCATTAAAATGCGATGCAAATAAAACCAACATTTTTACTGCAAAATGTTTGCACACATTCTGATCATTTGACTGGATAAACAGCGCTCTTTATTGAACAGATAGTCTAAAGTGAAATAAATGTTTTATCTTTATTTACTCACCCTCATTCACTGGCTGTTTTTCATCCATTTTTCATATGGTCAGTGGCTGTCAAGTTTTATAAACACTAACAAAATATATTTCACTCATGCTGTGAAGATTTTTCAAATATTTTAGACATATTTTTCAAATATTTTCCACATTACAAATGAACAACATTCATGAATGGAACATTACAGTGAATAATTATGACAAAATGTTCGTTTTGTTGGGTGAACTTTTCCTTTAAGGGATAAAACAGTCAGGAGGCCAAAAAGAGGGGCAAGGAGATGAGAGAGAGAACGAGAGAGAGAGAGAATTACAGCACTAAAAGCTTTTCTCCTCTGGCTAAAGGCTAATGTTATTGACATGGTGAAGAAATCTCTGGAGCTGAAGAAATAAGCGCTGAGGTGATTCAGAAATGGACTAAGAGGATCCTCTGGGACAATAATTAGACAAGTCTCAGTCTCTCTCTCGCTCCATCCCGCTTTTTCTCTCTCAGATGAGAGTTTTAGCCGTTAATTGGACAGTTCCTTACCTCAGCTCGGCAGCGCGCGAATCGCTCCTACGGCAACGGTTCAGCTCTTGAATATTAAGTAGATCGTGATGACGTAGCTGATAGCCTTCCAATGGCAAACGAGTCTCTTGTAAACGTTAGTTAAATTATTCTGACGTCGCCCGCTGACCTTCCTATAGCAAAAGCTTGATCTTTAAATATTAATTACGTCTTTCTGACGTCGCTTGGTATTCGTCAAACGGCTAATACATGGATCATGAATATTAAGAGGCAAACCTTCATCATAGTAGGATTGGTAAATTCGCGTCGGAGTTCGATGTGAAATGACATGATCTGGAGCGGTTCACTTCACTTCCAACATCCTCATGTGAACCCTACGGTCACAATACTTGATTTAATGCGGTAAGTGGCTCTGTATTGCATGATAAACGACTTTTTAGCTAATTGTTGTTTGTAATAAAGTTGTTGACAGGCTGCATGTTGAGGTACACTTTGTGTTTGTATATCTATCTATCTATCTATCTATCTATGTATGTCCGTCTGTCTGTCTGTCTATTTTGAGAAATCTGATTTTTAAATTTTTTAATTTTCACATTGATCCCTGTTTTAAGTTAAATTTAAGCTCAAACTAATCTGAGACATTCCAAATCTTTTTTTTTTTTTTTTTGTCAGACATTCAGGGTAAACATAAGTGCTTTGCATTGGGATTGAAACGTTTCTGTATTGAACTGTATTGAACAAGGTGCAAGTGCAGGGACCATGGACCCTGATAAATATTTAAATGTGTACTGGAGTGAGTTACAACCCATTTGGAAAGTCTGGAAGCAGTAGAAGGAAATTTTATGCTTCTTTTCAAACTCCATCCTTCATAAATGGGATGCGGTTGGAAGGATTGAATCAGGCGGCCAGACAAATTCAAACCATGGCATGAAATGACTTTGATAGGCCAGACTGCTGCATTTTTACTTTACAAGCATGGCATGAACAGACCCTCTGGAATGTTCGGCTGTGGTTGATGAAGTACAAGCTCACACACGTGGAGACGCGGGCCCATAATGCATTGGCTTCGGGTTTGACGTTTTTAGTGCTCCGGACACCTTGTGAGACAGTGGGTCTCCACTAAATCCTTTCATTTGAACTTCCATGCTAGATTAATTTGTTTTATGTCCCCTCTATCAAACAAATATTGCACACTTATTACACAACCTCTCATTGAAATGGCAGAAAGGCCATGCTGTGCAATGAAATACGACTGGAAAATAAGTGACTACTATATCGATCAGAAATGGAAGTGGAAATTTGTATCTACAGGTCAATGTACTTACATGACAAGGACATTAATGCACTGATGTGTTGCTCAGCTTGCAATGAAAAATATGACAGAGATTAGAAATGCTAGCAATTTGAGACAACTTTTGTGTTTGGAACAGATGGATTTTTCTCATTGACAAGGTCACAGTCTGCCCATGTCAACACAGCTTGATATTTAATATGCATTGCGGCTGTCTCTATCATGCGCACTTCAAAAGAAAAGAGTTAAACGGTATTTATTCTGCAGTCAATTGATTCTGTGGCCTCTCATGAGGATGAAATATTAGCAGGCTGGTCAGTGGATTTGGCGATTTATGGATGCAGTGCAATATTACGTGCAAAAGCATGTTTCACATTAGCGTGAAAGTAGTGGTATCCAAATGTCAGAGACGTTTGTATTCGTAATGTAATACAAACTTTCCATCCCAAATTATATTATTAGCATAACAAATGGAGTTAAAAGTTGAATTGAAAAATGAACAAGAATGTCTTTGGTGTGTATCTCCTTTGTTTCTGACATGATCCAAAGAGCATCTTGAGCTTCATCGACCGTCTGTACAAAGAGTCACATGATCAATGTCACTCATTTACTTGCATTTTAGTAGTGACCTAGAAATAGTTCCTCTTCATTTAATGTCATAACTTTCAGTGTACTTTCAGGTTTAGGTGGAAACGTGGTCTGAGGCTTTTGAACCCCATTATATGTTCCTCATTTTTCTTTTTCCTCTTCTTTTTTAGTAGGCCTAATATACATTGTAGAAAATTGAGTTGTTTCTGGTGATATACATCCAACCTGACATGGTATAAGGCACTGGAAACATATTAATGCAACCCAACACTGTTAAAAATAAAGCTTCTTTATTGGCAATAGGGCCTTTCGCACCGCTTTAGTTCCAGAACTAAATGTACAGTACTAAAGTACTGGGACGATTTTGCGCGAACTATTTCCCAGTACCATTTAAAGGGTTGCATTCGCACCGAGAGTGTGTACTAAGAAGTGACGTAAGCCGGTCGACAGCG
>NW_015655569.1:417061-451803 GCF_001515625.1 Sinocyclocheilus rhinocerous | reverse complement strand
GCGTTTTAAATCATGGTGGGTGAGGGCGTTTTCGTACGCGTTTGGCCAATCAATGTCTACTTGCGTCACGATTAGTACCAGTTGTGCTGGTTAGACCCTGCTCCGGAGTAGGAGCTAATTTGGTTCTCGAAAAAGGCAGTCCGGTACTAAAATCGCACCCAGTTCTGGTGGTGCGAAAACGCCAAAAAGTGGGTAGTTCCACAATTAGTTCTGGTACTATGAAAAGGTTCCCGCGGTGTGAAAGGCCCTATTGATGGTTCCATGAAGAACTTTTAACATCTATGGAGTCTTTCCATTCCATAGAAGGTTCGTTATAGTGGAAAAAGCTTCTTTAATGTTTAAAATGTTCTTCACACTAAGAGAAAATAGTCACTGAAAATTTCTTTGGGGAACCCAAAATGGTTCTACTATGGCATAGCTACGAAATCACCTCTCACTTTTTTAAGAGTATACAGACATGTTTTAAGAATCTAACATTTCTGCCGCAGATCATTTCTTAACAGCTCCCAAACATGAGGCCATGCGGCCATTATCCAATCAGTCTCAGAAATGTTGTCTGACCTTTTCCTTCATGGCTGCTTGCCGGAGCAGAACCAGCCCGGCCATGAGCAGTTTGGCGCAGTCATTCTTTGGAGTATCGACTTAAAGGGATAGTTCACCCAAAATTCAAGACAATTCATTATTTACTCGCCCTCATGTCATTCTTAACCTGTATGTTGTTATTTATGAGGAACATAAATGTGAACATTTTTAAAGAGCTTTATGCAGCTCTTGCTATACAGTGATTGAACATCTCAAAAAAATCCAGCATAATAGCATATGGTTTGGAATGACGCAAGGTTGAACTCCTTTAATAAAGAAGAAAAATTGAAATTCCCTTTGAAATGTATTTGGTGATAAGAAACTCTAATTTACAGCAAATTCACAAGCAGATCTCACAGGATCTATTTCTCAGCTTCTGTTTTCCTCTTTTCATTCATTGGTTTCATGCTGTTTTAATATAGAATATTAAATTCCTGATTAAGTATGGAAGGAACGGGGGCTAGGTGTTAACATACGTTTTGCCCGGCTGGAAAAATCTGGCACCACAGTGTCCTATTCACAGTACACTGACACATGCCCTCAACCGCTTTAGCAATTTCCTGGAAAAAGCCGGACAGTTGCAGACTCTTGCTACACCATAAACCCAGTGTACACCAACACTATTGCATTTGCTTAGAATAGTAGTGTACGCACATGATGGAGTGATGCATGCAACATAGCTGAGGTAATATATAATGTATATATAGGCATATATATTGCTTTTTTTGCGATGGAAATCTTGGGAAAATGGGATTTAGTGATTTCCAGGCCTAGAAATATCATGGAAATTATGTACGCTGCCATTCAAAAGTTTGAAATATTTAGTTTTTGAAAGAAGCCTTTTATGCTCACCAAGGTTGCTTTTATTTAAACAAAAATACAGTAAAAAAAGTAATATTGTGAAATATTATTACAATTGAAAATAACTGTTTTCTATGTGAATATATTATGCAAAGCTGAATTTTCAGCATCATTACTGTTCTTCAGAAATCATTCTAATATGCTGATTTGCTGCTCAAGAAACATTTCTGATTATTATCAATGTTGAAAACAGTTGTGCTGCGTAATATTTTTGTGCCTTTACTGTCACTTTTGATCAATTAAATGCATCCTTTCTGAATAAAAGTATGATTTCTTTTTAATTACTGATCCCCTTTTGAATGGTAGATACATATTTAAAGTGATAGTTCACCCCAAAATGAAAGTTTTTCATAATTTACTCACCGTCAAGTTGTTCCAAAACTGGATGAGTTTCATTCTTCTGCTGAATCCTAAAGAAGATATTTTGAAGAATGTTGGTAACCAAACAGTTGACAGTTGACGGTAGCCACTGACTTCCATAATATGGAAAAAAAATACTATGGAAGCAATGGCTACCGTGTACTGTTTGGTTATTAACGTTCTTCTTTTTTGTGTGTGTTCAACAGAAGAAAGAAACTCATACAGGTTTGTTGAAATATCCATTTAATTTTACAAATGCACATTAATATATTATGTTTTTGATTACAAATAAAATAATTTACGAACCCTTATCCTTATAAGCACGATCGACTGAAAAAGTAATGGAAATCCATTTGTCAAAATGCTGATTTTTTCCCCCATTGTTATCAATGAAATTTTGAATATATTCAGCAATAAAAACAAACCAAAATATATTCTTCTCCCTCAGCAAAACAGACAGGAGCACAATCGCACCATTATGACATCACTACGAGGGTGGTCTAGGAATGCTGTGGAAACAACAATAACGCATCACATTTTTCTGTAGCACGAAAAGTAGCAGTCGTCATGGCTTTGAAATTCAGCTTTCCGTCCCCCAGTCAAGGAATGTCCAAATCTAATGGATCATTCTGTTCCGATCAGCTCCATGAAAGGAGACTGGAGACATTGGGCCACTTTTGCACAGGACCGTAGCAAACTCTTTTCTACACGTTCACCCCATTTTCCATTGTTTTATATTCTTGAGGAAATTTCACTCTATAAGAGGAAAAAGGAAGAGAGAAAAAAATGCTACCGAGCTCTTAAAATAGGTTTCTGGGAACAAATTTGTCCGGTAGCTGTTTGCAGCGCTCACTTCTTGAGCCATTCAAAACACAAGCCATGTTTTTCCACGAGGCACTTTGAAAAGATGAACTTTGACTGGGCAGCTGTATCTGTAATGGTAACATCTGCTGTTTAATCATATTGGAATCTTCTCAGGCAGTCGATGTCTATCAGCTTAACAAGACAATTTATATCGAGGAGCAGATTATTGCATTCCAGGTTTAAGTACACTGTGGTTTTCGCTGTATTCCCCTTAGGATCGGGGCTTTTGTGGAGCCAGTTGTCCTCAAAAAGTCCAATTAAGGTCCAAATATGCTGAATCGGGAAGCTTTGAAAGCAGCAACTTTAAAGGAACAGTCCACCAAAAATTACTCACTCTCATGTTGTTTATTTCTGTTGTACCATTAAATTAGACATTTTGAAGCACTGAGTCTGAAATATTTATGCAGCTCTTTTGAATTAATGTCTGTCAAGCTCCAAAAATCACAAGAAATATATTAAAGTGTCACAAAAATACTGTAGTTGTGGACTGATTTCTTATAAGTCACTGCAGTTTTTAAAAGTCTTATAGTTTTGTGTAGCAAGCCAAAGCTTTACAGACACTTTCAGAGTCAAAAATGATGCATAAATGATGTTATTCAGTGAAAAAATAATGTTTTAAGTGAAAAGTACTGTACGTTTACCTTTTTCAGACACTTGTAGATGTTCTAGCTGTATAACATAAGACTGAAATAATTGTTAATCATTTATAATTTTTCACTGTATAAGGTTAGGTAGCTGGTAATTAGTTAACCATATATAGGGTTTTACTGTAGCATTTTTACAATTACTTTTTACAGTTTACATTTTCTATAAATATTAGGCTATTTATAGTGTTTGTGACAAAACACTACATTGTCTATAAACATTTACATTTATGCATTTAGCAGATGGTTTTATCCAAAGCGCTTTCAAAAGAGGAACAAAAGCAATTTGTCAAAGAGACAAAAATATTCGTAATATACGTACAATGCCATGTTTATTAGACACATTAGGAAGTAAGCTAGACTTGAATTAAGTTTATTTTAATTTTATTTCTCTATTAAAAATAATTTTTATAGAACATAAATTTCACTAAATACTGCTGTTTTCGATTCAGTGTTTTTCTTTTCAGTTTTATTTTTGTAATTAGTGTTGATTTATGTTTTCAAGTTAGATGCTGCAACTATTGTTTTTGTGCTCTAAAAGTACTTTTTTTTAATATAAATTATATATTGTGTATACTATGTTTTTATAAATTATATAATTTCATAATTTTCTAAAATATTTTATATCTTCAATTTAGTTCCTCTTAACTGCTTTTCTTAAATACTGCTGTTTTCGATTCAGTGTTTTTCTTTTCAGTTTTATTTTTGTAATTAGTGTTGATTTATGTTTTCAAGTTAGATGCTGCAACTATTGTTTTTGTGCTCTAAAAGTACTTTTTTTAATATAAATTATATATTGTGTATACTGTGTTTTTATAAATTATATAATTTCATAATTTTCTAAAATATTTTATATCTTCAATTTAGTTTCTCTTAACTGCTTTTCCAAATGTTTTCTTCACTGTAGTTTAAAGCTAACGTGTAATTTCTTCGTCATTAGCAACTACTCAACTGAATGGCTAAATGATGACTGTTTCCAAACAGGTTTCCTGAACTCTCACTCCATCTGCAATTGGTGGAACAAATATAAAGTTTGTTTAACATCAAAAAAGTTGCATATTTCAGCTTTAACAACTTTAAATTATGTGTAGCTTGCCTTCAAAACTACAGTTTTACCGCATCATCCCTGAGAGTGTTGATAATATACCGTAGAGAGTGGTTTAGACCACCACCAGGGGTCGAACCCCACAATGTCAACCTGGTTTGGATAAGGTGACAATCTCTCCCTCTCTCTCCCCATAGGGCACAGGCCGCCCCAGGACACAGCTGGACGCCAGCTGCAAAGCATTTGGATGTGAAGTGGGTGGGTGAGAGGTGCGGCTGTGGTGGGGAGGGTTCCTGGCACCGTGATTTGTTGGATAAACAGAAATGAAAATCACATTGCCAGGGATTTCCACCCCTGCACAGTTCTTCAGGTGCCCCACACCTACACCGCCTCCCGCTGGTATGTGTCCAGCTCCTGACCGGGTGTATTTTGGAGATCCTGTAACAACAGACAAAGAACCACAAGATTTGTCTGAATTATTTATCATTCATCAAAATGTACTTGCTCCACCTAGGAAATGATTTTACTTTAACAAGTCAAGCATGACTATTACTAATGCTCATACTTGGGGTTATGGATTTAAACAAACCCTAACCATAAACTTTGGTTGCTTGCTTTTCTAAGAAATCTGACTTGTTTTTGCCTGGTGGATGATAAAATGTGCAAAAACATCCCAGGACGAAGCGTGAAGAACCAAAATAGAGCCCCATTGACTTTGACTACTAAGCAATCGCAACTGCATAGCAATGCCCTGGCAACGCAAGTCATATCTAGGAACCAGAGTAAAGCTTTTTTGACTTTGACTACTAAGCAATCACCATAGCAGCCACACAGTAACGTGCTAAAGCCTCTAAAGTCACTTTAGCAACTTCATAGCAACACCCTGGCATGCAAGAAAAGGTAAAATTCTCTTGAGGAACTCAAGTCATATTTAGGCACCAGAGTAAAGCTCTTTTTATTTTGACCATTAAGCACTCACCATAGCAACCACATAGCAACATGCTAAAGCTACTAAAACCACACCTTAGCAACCGCATAGCAATGCCCTGGCAACTACACTAAGCAATCGCAACTGCATAGCAATGCCCTGGCAACGCAAGTCATATCTAGGAACCAGAGTAAAGCTTTTTTGACTTTGACTACTAAGCAATCACCATAGCAGCCACACAGTAACGTGCTAAAGCCTCTAAAGTCACTTTAGCAACTTCATAGCAACACCCTGGCAACTCAAGTCATATTTAACTACCAGAGTAAAGCTCTTTTGACTTTGACCGTCAAGCAGTCGCCATAGCAACCACATAGCAACATGCTAAATGTTGCACAAAACACATTAGCAACTGCATAACAACACCCTGACAACCTATTGCGTAGAGTTTTCAGAAAATGTAAAACTCGACTCAAATTTTGGCACCAGAGTGACTTTGGCCTCTAAGCAATCAGCATAGCAATGTGCTAAAGCCACTAAAACACCTTAGCAACACCCTAGCAACCACCAACAACAACCTTGCATTGCAATGCTGAGTTTTGCAAGAAAAGACACCACTTCAGAAAATGTAAAATTCTCTTGAGGAACTCAAGTCATATTTAGGCACCAGAGTAAAGCTCTTTTTATTTTGACCATTAAGCACTCACCATAGCAACCACATAGCAACATGCTAAAGATACTAAAGCCACACCTTAGCAACCGCATAGCAATGCCCTGGCAACCATAGCAGCCACACAGTAACGTGCTAAAGCCTCTAAAGTCACTTTAGCAACTTCATAGCAACACCCTGGCAAATCAAGTCACATTTAACTACCAGAGTAAAGCTCTTTTGACTTTGACCGTCAAGCAGTCACCATAGCAACCACATAGTTGCACAAAACACATTAGCAACTGCATAACAACACCCTGACAACCTATTGCGTAGAGTTTTCAGAAAATGTAAAACTCGACTCAAATTTTGGCACCAGAGTGACTTTGGCCTCTAAGCAATCAGCATAGCAATGTGCTAAAGCCACTAAAACACCTTAGCAACACCCTAGCAACCACCAACAACAACCTTGCATTGCAATGCTGAGTTTTGCAAGAAAAGGTAAAATTCTCTTGAGGAACTCAAGTCATATTTAGGCACCAGAGTAAAGCTCTTTTTATTTTGACCATTAAGCACTCACCATAGCAACCACATAGCAACATGCTAAAGATACTAAAGCCACACCTTAGCAACCGCATAGCAATGCCCTGGCAACCACCAACAACAAAACCCTTGCATTGTGTTGGTGAGTTTTGCACAGACTCACATGTTCTTCTGAAAATGTAAAACTCTCTTTTTTAACGTACTGCTTACCACAACATATTGAGATTCAGTTTTTTTGTTTATGTAACCCCTTTGGCATTTAGTTCATGTGAGTGCAACTGCTTGGTATGTTTTTCAGACTCAATAACACAAACAGTGACTCATCGCTTTGGAAATATCATGTTTCCTCAGGAATGACAGATAATGGCTTACTGGAATATCGGCGAAGGCAAAAGGGCATCTGGCAAGTTTAAAAAAATGTAGATTCAAATCTCATTAGACACCCACAGCGCTTAGGCCTGATATCAGCTGATACGTTATGAATGACTGAAAAATCCTGAATAAAACAATGCTGACTGGCTGGTGGTTCTCTATTAATATCATTATATAAATTTGTTTGTTATATTTTTATATATAATAGGTAATTATAAGAGTGGTTTAGACCACCACCAGGGGTCGAACCCCACAATGTCAACCTGGTTTGGATAAGGTGACAATCTCTCCCTCTCTCTCCCCATAGGGCACAGGCCGCCCCAGGACACAGCTGGACGCCAGCTGCAAAGCATTTGGATGTGAAGTGGGTGGGTGAGAGGTGCGGCTGTGGTGGGGAGGGTTCCTGGCACCGTGATTTGTTGGATAAACAGAAATGAAAATCACATTGCCAGGGATTTCCACCCCTGCACAGTTCTTCAGGTGCCCCACACCTACACCGCCTCCCACTGGTATGTGTCCAGCTCCTGACCGGGTGTATTTTGGAGATCCTGTAACAACAGACAAAGAACCACAAGATTTGTCTGAATTATTTATCATTCATCAAAATGTACTTGCTCCACCTAGGAAATGATTTTACTTTAACAAGTCAAGCATGACTATTACTAATGCTCATACTTGGGGTTATGGATTTAAACAAACCCTAACCATAAACTTTGGTTGCTTGCTTTTCTAAGAAATCTGACTTGTTTTTGCCTGGTGGATGATAAAATGTGCAAAAACATCCCAGGACGAAGCGTGAAGAACCAACATAGAGCCCCATTGACTTTGACTACTAAGCAATCGCAACTGCATAGCAATGCCCTGGCAACGCAAGTCATATCTAGGAACCAGAGTAAAGCTTTTTTGACTTTGACTACTAAGCAATCACCATAGCAGCCACACAGTAACGTGCTAAAGCCTCTAAAGTCACTTTAGCAACTTCATAGCAACACCCTGGCAACTCAAGTCATATTTAACTACCAGAGTAAAGCTCTTTTGACTTTGACCGTCAAGCAGTCGCCATAGCAACCACATAGCAACATGCTAAATGTTGCACAAAACACATTAGCAACTGCATAACAACACCCTGACAACCTATTGCGTAGAGTTTTCAGAAAATGTAAAACTCGACTCAAATTTTGGCACCAGAGTGACTTTGGCCTCTAAGCAATCAGCATAGCAATGTGCTAAAGCCACTAAAACACCTTAGCAACACCCTAGCAACCACCAACAACAACCTTGCATTGCAATGCTGAGTTTTGCAAGAAAAGGTAAAATTCTCTTGAGGAACTCAAGTCATATTTAGGCACCAGAGTAAAGCTCTTTTTATTTTGACCATTAAGCACTCACCATAGCAACCACATAGCAACATGCTAAAGATACTAAAGCCACACCTTAGCAACCGCATAGCAATGCCCTGGCAACCACCAACAACAAAACCCTTGCATTGTGTTGGTGAGTTTTGCACAGACTCACATGTTCTTCTGAAAATGTAAAACTCTCTTTTTTAACGTACTGCTTACCACAACATATTGAGATTCAGTTTTTTTGTTTATGTAACCCCTTTGGCATTTAGTTCATGTGAGTGCAACTGCTTGGTATGTTTTTCAGACTAAATAACACAAACAGTGACTCATCGCTTTGGAAATATCATGTTTCCTCAGGAATGACAGATAATGGCTTACTGGAATATCGGCGAAGGCAAAAGGGCATCTGGCAAGTTTAAAAAAATGTAGATTCAAATCTCATTAGACACCCACAGCGCTTAGGCCTGATATCAGCTGATACGTTATGAATGACTGAAAAATCCTGAATAAAACAATGCTGACTGGCTGGTGGTTCTCTATTAATATCATTATATAAATTTGTTTGTTATATTTTTATATATAATAGGTAATTATATTAGTGCAAATTAATTTATTAAAAATGATTTTTATATTATATATTAAAACAAAAACAACATTTATCATACGGCTTCAAGTGTGGCTCGATCAGAATATATTATATATTATTCTTGTCCTTTTTCATTCAAACACGGTGTTGAGAATCATTCGTGCTAAAATCGCAATGACTAAGCAGGTATAAATACTCAAAATCCATCTTGTTCCCAGCTAATACACTCATTCAGTTGCACCCTTTCCATCTTGAGTTCGTCCAACAGGTATTCACTTGCTAAAGGCGCAGAGCTTAGCTAATTGGTGAGCACTGATCCCTTAAGAATACTGTTCACAGTGGCTAAGTTCAGTGCCTGAAGTGAACTGAATGATGGTACGCATACAGGGAAATCCGCCCGTCCCGTTGTGGTCAGGTGATGTCCACCCACTCTCTCTGGCATCAAAGTGAGACAGGGCAGGAATTGGGCGTAATGAAGGGTGGGATGCCAGTAAATGTGAAACCAGTTATGACATGCATGCAAAAGAGGGAATGTTAAGCTCTTAGCCCTTAGCTCAGTTAGCATCACTTCTGAGAACCATTAGCTGGAGCGGATGAGGTAGAAGTGTCAGGTTTTCATTTTATAGCTCAGGTTCGAAATTACTTTGTCGAACGCAATGGAAGTGCTGGCACACAAGGTTCAAGTCCAGTTAGACCAGTTCTTGTGTGTTAGTAAGCTCACACCAGTCACTGGAAAGCCGCAAGGTGTGGATGTTCCAGGAATACAGGAGCAGTGGTTGCGCTACCTTGAATCATTATCCGTTGATGACGATATTTTAGACCTATGTCAGTTGTGATTTGAAGTCTGGACTTGACAAAAATAATGGAAGTCATTACAGATTTGCAGTAGCGTGTTTAGGCACCACGCAAATGTGATTTCTACCGAGGGGGAAACACCACCCCACCCCACCCAGGATCGCATTTGTTTGCTTAAGTTTAAGTGTGCATTTGTTCATTAGTTATGTTTTATGAATTTGGTCCTAAAAAACTTTTGTAAAAAAAAAAAATTTAATTAATAATAATATTTGAAATATGAATTAATAATATGTGTATTAAAATTAAATTAATTAAAATGCACAAACATTTTTCATTCAAAACACCTACAAATATTATTTAATTTTTTTCTTTTAGGAATTATTCATATAATTAATGTCGGTCTTATCACAGAGCAGTTAAAATGTTACTAATTTGTGCATGTAACAATATTACTGAATATTGGGCCTATTTATCTTAAAATTGTTTACAAGCGATGTTGAATTGTTTTACTGGTATATGAGCGCAAAAAGTTTGTACACATGCTCTTCGGTTGGTGTACGTGTTATAACATTTTCACGTCAGTTTCTACGTTTATGAATCCCATTAATAACTCGTTCCATGGAATTTAGGGTTAAATCCAAGTGTATGTGCATTTTATACTGTATTTCTGTCTAAATGAAGAAAAGAGTTTGAATTATCCATCAATGTTTCTAAAAAAATAAGGGAAGTTTTCAGCTTAGCGAAATTTTGCAGGTGATACATCCATCGTCTGTTGTAAAAATTGTTGCCATGTATGAAGAAGCTTTGGTGAATTCATGTGACCAACTTGAACCCGTTGCGAAATCTGCGTGGGCAAATATTACACATGAATTCATACTAGAGTGACTGAATTTCGCCATCGAAAATTCGTCGAACAACTGCGCCTAAACTTTAGGCATGTTTGAGAACATGATGGATTGTAGTCGTAGACGTTTGCTCTTGCCTGCTGTGGTAACTGCACTTTTAACCTTAAATTAACTGCAAATTGGGGTCAGATTGCTTGAATTATGGCTTCCCTGGAGTCTTTGCAAACAAGGCGTGGTGTTGTGACCAACCTTTTATTTGTCCAGACAAATCCTCTCCGATCATTTGTATAATTGCGATGGTGTGGTGTTGACCCAACGATCGAGGGCTGTGCCCTCTTGTGCCTGCTAAACTGGTATCAGTTTGTTGATTAAATGCTGGCTCAGTTCAGCAGGAACAGGAGTGAAGCCCTAGCGCCACTGCTGCACTCTCCTCCAATCAGAATGCAGCGTGCTTCGGTATCCTCCAATCAGCACGCAGTGTCCTCTACTCTCGTCTAATCAGCAAAAAATGTGCTTCTCTTTTTCTCAGTTACATAAACATCTGACGTCAGTGAATATAAAACATGTTTTCAAGCGAACTGACCTTGATGAAATATGAATGGTTAACAATTAGAGGTCAAAGCATTGAGGATAATGACTTTTTTGCATACTTATGAAAGCCATATCCATTTTTTTAGTGCTGCATGCTGTTCTCAGCACACGCATGGCCATGGGAATGCACGATATTGAGATCTGAAGATGTACGTTCAGCTGGTTTTACCTCATGCTTGAGAAACGCCTACAGTGTCTCTGTGTGTTAAAGATAGTTCAAATGAATTACGACAGGAGACTTATTTTAGGTGGTGCTGTCATATTCATTTACGCATATGAAAAATGGAAGACTTCAGGCAGATCATAAATCTACCTCAGACTGTTAACTTTCTGCTGGCTAACTTTGGCTTTTTCTTTTTTGCATCTTAACAGAACCATTAGAGGAAAGATTACAACTGGACAAATTTCAGGTTTATTGATTGGATATCACTTCTATGTACATATATAAATATAAAATAGCATTTTCATAGTTTTCTTTGTCTAATATGTACCAAAATTACAAGGTACAACTGTAAAATAGATTGAAAATGTGTGTGGTTTTGGTCTAATAATGGCATTAGTATGCAGTTGCTAGAGTTTTTGGCATGTTTTTAAGTGTGTTGCTATGCAGTTACTATGGTGTTCTGAATAATTTTTACTATGTTGTTACTATGTGGTTGCTAGGTTGTTCTGAGTGTTTTTTAAAACATTGCTATGTGGTTGCTAGGATGTTCTGAATAGTTTTGAGTACTGTATGTTGTGCAGTTGTTAGGGAGTTCTAAATAGATTTTAGTATGTTATGCATTTGCTAGGGTGTATTAAATAGTTTTGAATACGTTGCTATGCAGTTGTTAGGGTGTTCTGAAAAGCTTTTAGCATGTTGCTACGCAGTTGCTGTGGTGTTCTGCATATTTTCGCCGGTATTCTGAACTTTTTACCACATTGCAATGCAGTTTCTAGGGTGTTTTGAGTGTTTTTAATTCTGAGAGGTTTATAGAATGTTGCTATGCAGTTGCTAGGGTGATCTGCATGGGTTTTAGAACATTGCTATGCAGTTGCTAGGGTGATCTGCATGCTTTTGAGATTGTTGCTATGCAGTTGCTACGGTGTACTATGTAGTTTTTAGGATGTTGCTATGAGATTGCTGGGAAATTCTGAGTGGTTTGTAGAATGTTGCTATGCAGTTGCTAGGGTGTTCTGCATGGTTTACAGCACGTTGCTATGCGGTTGCTAGGGTGTTCTGAAATTTTTTTTTACATGTTGCTACGCGGTTGAGACATTTGGAACATTGCTATGTCGTTGCTAGGATATCTGAATAGATTTTAGCATGCTGATTGCTAGGGTGTTCATAATAGTTTTTAACATGTTGCGGTTTGGTTGCATGTTTTTTAGATTGTTGCCGTGTAGTTGCTAGGGTGTAAAAAACTACTTAGTCAAAAAAAAAATTACAACTCAAAAATGCTGATAGCGTTGTGATCATTGATCTGTTATAGCATCTCTGAGGGACAGCTTCCATACGCTTCTCGCGGCCTGACTTGAACTGCTCTCCTCGCTCCGCAGCATTGACAGCTACTTGGAAAGATTTGTGCTGCTCTGAAACAATTATAGGTCATAAATGCATCAGTGGGAAGGAGCTGCGGGGATGAAAGCGGAAAGCCTCTTATTTTAGTTTCACAGCGATGTCGGAGTCCTTTTATCATGCGCTCAGAGACTGACCAGATTTCCTGACATGGCCTCCATAAGTTGTTTGATATTGTTTTGCTCCCTGCGCCACCATGTAGTCAGTGTGTTTTTGCGGTCCAGACCAGAGCTGTGCGCTTTATAATTGGTTTAACTTGAACAAGACCAGCTGTGCAATAAAGCAGCAAAGCCCACGGTACCGGGCGTCCGTAGATCCTTCTGGATCACAATCCAGAGCATCTGTGCTGGAAGTAATAGTTTGTCACATATTTATTCAAATTAATTTAAAGACATGTTGACACCACATGAATGTCTGTGAGGTCCTCATGCCACAGATTAACTCTCCTCCAATCAGCATGTAGCATGTTTTCCTCTCCTCCAATCAACCAACAGCATGTTTTCCTCTCCTCCAATCAACCAACAGCATGTTTTCCTCTCCTCCAATCAGCATGCAGACACTACTTTGTTTTCTCAAGCAACGACTGGGTTCATTTTATCCTCAACGATCTCGTGAGCATTTCTCAAGTTAAATCATGTAGCAACTGAATAACGATAAACACATGCTTAATTTCTTGTTCGGCAGACTCTTGTCCTAAAGGGAAGAATCCTGTTTATGGTGCCTAGAGCCACATTTATATCACACAGTGAAATTATAGGCTATGCAAATCACCATAATAAGCAGGGAACACATTTATCTAATCTGTTCTTTGTATCTGATTTCTGGAGATGTTTTTTTTTTTCCAAGAAGCCAAAACAACATGTTTCTCTTAATTAAATGAGACACTAGACAATGAGAACGTTGTGTTCGTCTTTATTTCTGCTCTGAGTTGTCAATTAACTGAAATGTTGAACTCATTTGCATGGACTCCGAAATGGTTTGAATTGCTATCAAGCTAACCAGCTACAAATGTGCAGAAACCAATGAACTGCATTCATCCGAGGAGCCTCTGAGAACTTCACCATTATCTGTCTGGAGGCGACGCGCTGTAATCACGCAGGCCGGGACGCTCTGTCTGCACGCAACCGCAGTTAACCCTTCGTGCCCTCCATAAAGAGAAGAACATAAATCCATCTTTCCTTCAAAACGTCATGCAGTCATAAACTAAACTGTAATCATCTCCGGAACGTGTTTGCGGTGCGTGACGGCTCTCTCTCATAAGGCAAGTTCACACCACGAGTGATAATATATTAACACCCGCAGCAACTGACAATAACTATAGTTCTATAGAAGAGGTCAAACAACAGATTATTGAGTTACACCAAATTTCACAAATAACGTATGGACATAATTAGAATATAAGTCAAACACTGAAGTGAGTTGCTGTTTTTTGTCTCTTCTGAGGAAGATGTCATTCATTGTTTTGCCAATGTACCCACACAGAGACATTTTGTCCAGATTTTTTAATGTTCATCCAATCTCATTTTGAAAGTGACTTTTCTTTCTGTTTTAAATATGTCTTCTTTGGATTGTTTGAGTACTCAAAAGAGAATATAGGAAAATATCAATGAAATAATTTGTTTCCTGCCAGCCAAATTTCACATACATAAACAAAAATCTGGCTCTAAACATCTTTATTTCTGCTCTGAGTTGTCAATTAACTGAAATGTTGAACTCATTTGCATGGACTCCGAAATGGTTTGAATTGCTATCAAGCTAACCAGCTACAAATGTGCAGAAACCAATGAACTGCATTCATCCGAGGAGCCTCTGAGAACTTCACCATTATCTGTCTGGAGGCGACGCGCTGTAATCACGCAGGCCGGGACGCTCTGTCTGCACGCAACCGCAGTTAACCCTTCGTGCCCTCCATAAAGAGAAGAACATAAATCCATCTTTCCTTCAAAACGTCATGCAGTCATAAACTAAACTGTAATCATCTCCGGAACGTGTTTGCGGTGCGTGACGGCTCTCTCTCATAAGGCAAGTTCACACCACGAGTGATAATATATTAACACCCGCAGCAACTGACAATAACTATAGTTCTATAGAAGAGGTCAAACAACAGATTATTGAGTTACACCAAATTTCACAAATAACGTATGGACATAATTAGAATATAAGTCAAACACTGAAGTGAGTTGCTGTTTTTTGTCTCTTCTGAGGAAGATGTCATTCATTGTTTTGCCAATGTACCCACACAGAGACATTTTGTCCAGATTTTTTAATGTTCATCCAATCTCATTTTGAAAGTGACTTTTCTTTCTGTTTTAAATATGTCTTCTTTGGATTGTTTGAGTACTCAAAAGAGAATATAGGAAAATATCAATGAAATAATTTGTTTCCTGCCAGCCAAATTTCACATACATAAACAAAAATCTGGCTCTAAACCTCTCTTTTCTTTATTCAAAGTTGATGTAGACAACTATATGGAAACTAAAGCTCTGTTCATCCTAAAGCAGTGAAAACTGCATCTCTATTTTCATCCTATGTGTCCTCTTAAGGTGTACATTTATTTACTTTTTTTTTTAACCTGTCAACACATCCCTTACGAGAGAGAGAGAGAGAGAGAGATAAACCTTGGTTATTATAGTTAAACCATGGTAACCACATATTAACCATGGTTTTGCTACACTAACCATAGTTTAACCATGGTATTTGAAGTAAAACTGGTTATGCAAAAAAAACAAAAAACTTCTCAATGGTGTGACCTATTTCAGATGCGGCCGAAATTACAATATTATACAAAGGTCTTAGATGGAGTCATTTTCACAAATCACAACTTTTTATGGAGTTTTTGTCTACCGAAAGATTTTTTCAGAAAGACATTTCTTCAGCTGAACAATCGTTATGTTGTTACACAGCAGTGCAATCCATTGAACGCGCTGTCCTTCAGTCTCTCACAGTCTGGTTTTCATGCCTGTTCAAAATTAAACATGGCGCTGCTCTAAATTAGTGTGTTGACTTCCCTGTTGTCATTCAATTAGAAGTGCTTATTAAAATGTTATAATTACAATTAGTCATTGGTGTGAACAGGCCTTTGTGGTTCTAATACATGACTTTGCCTAAAGAAAGTATTTAGTTGTTTGCATTAATTAGGATCACAAACGGATGGAAAGTGTGTGCTAATCAGGGGCATGTCTAGTCAGTGTTTGTGTATATTTTCCACAAGTATCTATGTAAATACTACAGCTAATATGCAAATGCTAACAGTTCTTTGGGCAACGTTACTTTTATGTGGACATGTACATCTTTTTGTACATCTCTGGAGTGGACATTTTCATTTCTTCCATTCACTGTGCATTCTTCCAACAGCTGTCTGGATCATCCAGGTGGTTTTGAGACGGGTTGTCATGTTATTTTTGGAGGGCTGTGGTTTGCACACTTTAGTGTTCTTGAACGCTGAGTGGATTTTACATAAATCTGAATGTATTATTTCACAGTTGTGTCATATAAAGCGTAACCTGAAACTTTTGGCAAGAGAATATTATTATTTTGTGTATATTGTGTAATATTGTATGGATAATTCCTCAGAATTTGATGTGTTTGAAATGAAAAGACCTAATGCTCTTTGAAGTGCTGAAGCATGTTGCGTTGAAGAAGTCTGTATATTGTCTCCCTCTTGTGTTCGATGAATGTTAATGACTGAGAATCTTCAAGAAACCTCGCATTATCAGTATTAATCAATGCTTTTTTTATTTCCTTTAAAACATTTTTTACAGTGTATACACTTAAAATATTTCCCTGAAAACTTTAAAACAGTTTCAAAAGTGCATGCATAAAATCTAAAGAATCCCCTTTATGTAGAATGTGAAAATATACTTTTTAATTTTTAAATTGTAACATTTATATTACTTGTACATTCTCGTAGAAAACAACAATAAAAGGCAGTTTGTATTTGAGTATTTTACAGTTCTGGTCGTTTTCCTTTGCATTCGGCTCAAATGTTGTACAGAAATGCATTCAAGTTTCCAATTTTTAAAAAAATGTTTTTTATGTTTTTGTTGCACAGCTGCTTACTTTTACAGTCCTTTCTGCATTTGTCTTTGAGCATGGAAACACACCTGCTGACTTTTGACCCTCAAAGAGTGAAACAGCACTGAAGCCACAACGGTGGCGTGTTTGAGGAGGTGCAGTTCCTGTGGCGAAAGAGAAACACACCTGCCCACCGCGGCTTAACCGCTCGATGCGGATAAACAAGAAGTGGTGGAGCTGAGGCGTGTTTTCTTGCCGTTCTTGGGTTCGGGCTGCGGGCTGGTGCTCAGGTTTCGCACCTTGCTGAAGCTGTTGCGCAGGCTACTATGTCGACTCCCTGAGGTGCTGGAAGTCTCCTTGGACATGAAGGTCTTGGGGTCGCACAGTCCCGCCTTCAGACAGCAGCAGCACAGGAGCGTCGCGATGGCTTTGCGCAGCTCCAGGCTGCCGAATGAGTAAAGGAGCGGGTTCATAGCCGAGTTGAGCACGGCCATGGCGATGACCCATTCGGGATTGAAGAGCGTGCTGCAGTTACGAGAGGAGCAGAAGAAGTCCACCAACAGGAGGATGAACAAAGGACCCCAACACACCATGAAGACTCCAACGATGGAGATGACGGCTTTCAGGAGGCGCAGCGAACGCTTGCGGCTGCGCACGGATATGGTCTCGGTGCTACTGCGGACGTGGCAGTAGATGGCGAAATAGAGAGCGCCGATTGTGAGCAGGATTATGAAGAAGATGACCAGGGCGAACAAGATGTAGCTCTTGGAGTAGAGCGGCAGAAGTGTGGAGCAACTTCTCAGGTCGCAAACGCAGTTCCAGCCCATCAGCGGAAGGAATCCGATTACGAGCGCCGTTACCCAGCAGAGCACCACCATTATGTAGATTCGGTAAGTCTTTGTGGCGGTTTTCTGGTGGACGGGCTTCATCATGGTGGCGTAGCGCTCCACGGCGATCAAGAGCAGGCTGAATATGGACGCCGCTAAGGCTACAAACAAAAGTCCTTCGCGGAATATCCACAGAACTGGGCTTAGCTTGAAGGTGTTGTCGCCGGACATGCAGATGTTGACCACGTAGGCAGATCCCGTCAGCAAGTCGCTCAGTGCGATGTTGGCGATGCAGATGAATATCCAACGATGGCGCAGACGGACCCGGAAAAGCACGGCCAGCAGCACCAAGAGGTTCTCCAGGATGATGAAGACGCTGAAGCCCAGGAACAGGAGGGTGATGGCGCTCACGCTTCTCTTGGAGGGCTTGCGGTGGTGGAGGCGTCCGGTGAAGTTGTAATGCTCCAGGATGAGACTGCTGCTGCTGGTCCAGTTGTAGACGTCGGGACAGGAAGAGGCGGAGCTGAAAGAACGCAGGACCTCCATGGTGTGAGAAGCAGGAACACGGAGTTGAATCTCACTGGGGTCGATTCTGTCTTCAATGCAATCGGACTCCAGGCAATCAGACTCCGGCTTCTCAGGAATATCTGTGCCCTCTCAGGATGACCTGATGGAAAACAGTTGATTTATTTTTATTGGGTTCATGAACTAAATCTGAAGTTTAAAATTTCCATACACTCTTAAAAATAAAGTTTCAAAAAAAGAGGTTTTTTGCAATAATGCCATAGAAGAACCATGTTGGGTTCCCCAAAGAACCTTTCAGTGAACAGTTCATAAAAGAATCTTCTTAGTGTGAAGAACGTTTTATAATTCCAAGAAAAAAAATACTTTTTCCACTTTAAAGAACCTTTTGTACAATAGAAAGACACCATGAATGTTAAAGGTTCTTCATGGAAGCATCAATGCAATTAAAGAACCAATTTTTCAGAGTGTATGCTAAATGAGGGTCATGACGATTGGTAAAGTCATCAAATGTTCATTTTTACCAAGCCGCCCTGCTAACATGTGGTTGTAAAAATCCATCTTGCTTTAAAATTGATTTCACTTCCCGCTGGAAAAAAAATGTAATCTTAGAAGTAAATGCATCATGAGCTTGACCTAATTTAATCTCTGCATGTGTAAAGTACATTTAAATCTTTCTAGTTTCACTACTGCATTTGTGGTTAAGAGGGTATTTGAGGGTGGCATGTTTAAAGAGCCAACATGTGACAGTGCAAAATGTAACTGCAATAAATCAATCAATAAATTAATAAACAAATAAATTAATTTAATGTTTAATAATTTAAATGCAAAAATTATAATATATATATAAATATAATATTTTTTTAAGCTGCATAATATAAATGCAAAACATCTTTGTTTAAATTACTACTAAATAGTTCCGAATAAACCCATAAATAGTTTTTTCAATATTTATTTTTAAATAAAAACCAATGACATTTTTTGCTGGTGCATCTTAACTTACCTCCTATTAGTGATGCTGGTGTACCTGGTATTGAGCCATGCTCTGATGCAGAAAGCTTTAGCGCTGGCTCTCTGAACGATTATATACCATGCAGTTACGAGGAAGGAAGCCTTCTTGCAGATATTCGACACACCCAATGGAGAAAGCTAAAATTCTCCGTTTCTACACTTTCTAAAATGCACAATTGTGACATCTTCCCAGAAAGTGTACAAATCATGGATTGCCGTGAGAAAAATCATGTTGCATTGCATGCATTAGAGTTTGGTAACAAATATAGTACATATTGGGGAAGATCTGTTGTCTGTGTGAATGCTGTTTGCAAAAAGATGCAGTGAAATGTAATAAAAATTTATTAAATAAAACAAATAAAATAAAACCACAACACTTTAAAAAAAATTATTAAAAAGCATATAAATAAAATCATAAAATTATTATGCCTTCAAATTATTAAACAATTCACAATTTTATATGTGCAACAAATATATTTTACACTGCAACAAATGGACAATAATGATTTAATACTACTAAAGGAAGTCATTGTGCCAGTTTCTAGTCAGCACGTGTCACAGTAGTGAAAACATTTTGCAAGACCCTTTAAATACAACTGATGCTACACAAATATTCTTACAACAGCTTTGAAGTTGCTATAACTGATATTTCTCAGAAGCCAGTCAGCAAACAGGAAGACCTGGTGACCTAGTAAAGTGGCCTCCTCCCTTACTGTTTTCAGTTCACCTCATCCAGCTGGGTGGAAACACACACACACATGCGTTTGTTTCACTATATTAGTGAGGACGTTGCACAGACTTTCTATCACCTAACCCAACATCTACCCCTAAACCTACGCCACACAGAAACATGTACAAAACGCTGGATTTAAAGAAAAACATGTTTTTGCCGATTTATAAGCCAGTGAGGACCAGTAAAATGTCCTCACTGGTAGGTTGTCACTATTTAAATTAGGACATTTGGCCCTCACAACTATGATTGAACAAGTTGAACAAACTCAGGGTTATTGCGTCTGCATGTGACATCAGTGGCGAACAGCCAATCACATGCCTTACAACATAGAGAAACTGTGATTCACTTCTCGTGAGAGAGACAGCGAGGTTCAAATCTCTTTTGCTGAAGGTTATGGGATTGAAGAATGTGAAGACACTGAAGAAAATACTTGTGAAGTTAGTTTATATAGTTGATAATATACACTGTAAAAAAATTCCGTAAAATTTACGGGGGAAAAAAACAGCAGCTGTGGTAGCCGGAATTTTACTGTAAAAAATACGGTAGCAACATTTTAGGTTTTATGGTTTTAACTTAAATTTGCAGTTAAACACCGTAATTTCATTAACTGATATAATGTTAATATACCAACCTATTGAAGTATTGAAATCTGTTTTGTACCTTTGTAATACACTGATAACCACCAAATGCAGGTGGTGATGAGAAAGTCACATAATGAATTAAAGCCCATCACAAGCAGCTTGTAAATAATAACATATATAGAAGGTGCACAGTGTCATTCACACAAACACTAAACACCATCATGGTAACACACATGAAACTGAAATGCAATAAAAATAAATAAATGCAATTCATTTAACAACATTAGGTGTAACACACAACTCTAATATACAAAACTGATAAGAAAAAAACGAAGAAGAAACAGTTATTTCAACAAAAAAACATCAAATTTGAAATGTAACGCAGGGAGTTCTGTGAATGTCGATTTACGGTTATTCACTTTTTCACTTCCAAAAACGGTATACAACCGTAAAATTACATGTAATGTCCAATACAATTCACTGTATATAGTAGGGGAATTTACAGTTAACCATTTAACAGGTTTTTACTGTAGCATTTTTACAGTCTTTTACCGTTATTTTTTACAGTGTATAATGATGGACTCGAACATGTGAGGCCACATGTAGTCAGTTTTAAAGCATTATAGTTTTACATATCATCTGTATATATTAATATTCATTTAAACTAAACGCTTAATAATAATTGTTAAACTAAAATTGCTTGTGTGTAATGGATTAATAATAGTATAAATAATAAAATAATTATATAAATCATAGAAAATAATTGTAAGTAATTATCATTAAAGCTACACAATTTCGAATTTGGATGTGTCAGTGTCACTTTGCTCACATCTGATTGGCCCAATTTCGGTTTGAGATCTCTGACCCAGAACATAACCTGCCCTGGAGCAGGTCAGCTATGGAGTGTAACTCACTATGTCGATGAACGCCGCTAAAAGCCAAGCCACTTTCATGGTACCTAAAACCCAGGATTGGCGCAAACTAATCTGAAACTTGCCTGGCTAGCCAGCTAATCCGGCTTCATTGTACAGGCCCCTGAACAAGTTAATCAAGATCTGAAGGGTTACTAGATTTCGCTGATACGTTTTCCCAATACTGACAAAGGAATGCTTGGCGATCATGAACATTTTGGATGTGCAATGATCCATTCAATTGTTAATTTCACCTGTAAACTTTATAAAGGTAGAAAGCGTTCAGTTTTTTGTATTTACTTGTGGCCGATCAAGAGTGAAAACGGTCTGATTTGGTCCCTTTTTGTCTATGCATCAGTTCTTCGTTCTCATCCAAAATGGTTTAAAATAAACCAGAGTGGAATTACCTAGTTTCTTTTTTCTTCATGTTTTATATTGTACCACTTTGTAAATATTGGGCTAAGATAAAGGAGGGGGCCCTTCTGAAACCACCACATCCTGAGGTAAGAAGCAACACCCTTCACAGTTACCAACGCCCTGTCGACACTTGTGCGCAATGAAAATAAAAAAAGTGTTATCAGAGAAAGCCACAAAAAAAGTCAAACTGTGTCACTATTAAACCTGATCACGTAAGCACAAACTGAACCTGCGCGATAAATGATTCAGGAAAGATTCAGCTTTATTGGAAAAAGCTGCACACCAACCAAAAATGCTTCACATGGCTGTTTTATCTTTATATGGATCGATCCAGTCTTCAGATTTGACTTAAATGCAAACTCTCTGAACCAAATACATGACTATTTGGATGCACTTGAGTGAATTTACGCTTCTCATGATTGTAAAAACCTCCTGAGACGTTTGAATTTTCTAACAAAACGCCTTTAAATGCATGAGTTCCTCTATTAGTGGTGTTTAAAATCATTCCAGTATGCACCTCATGAAATTGGTTGATGAATGAATAAGCAGAGCTGGAATCTTCACCAAGAAACTCTCATATAAGTGTTTTTATTTGCGTTGCATCATTCCCAAACCTCAATTTGTGTTATTTTGGAGATTGCATGACTTTAAAAAAGTGAGTGAATAGATGTGAATTTTTCTTGAATTGTAGGCCATTCTTCTTCATACACCTTCAAACATTAACTTTACGCTCTCCCGTATAAAACAAGCCATTGGTCTGGTGTGACATGATGGGACGATTGATACTGAGACTCCGATGCTTCGACGCAGTTTTCAAAGCACTATTGTATGACACACTGTGCCGATGCTTGTATCGAAATGACAATACCACGTGATTGATGAAGCTGCGAGCGTCATGCAGTACCGGAAGGTCGGGACAGCTGGTTTGAAAAAAAAAAAAAAAGCTGGTTTGAAAAAATCGGCGCTTCGCGTGACTCTTGTATTTGACTTTACATCGACTTGATTGTGTGTGTGTGTGTGGGTGTGTGTGCGCGGACTTATTTGGGATTCAGTAGAATAGTTTAGAATAACCCGTATGCACGTAACATCTCTATTAGATTTTATCATGTTCTAGCTGGGGTCTCAGAGACCCCGAACAGCTCGCCCAAAGATATTTTTTGCTACTACTCACGTCAATTATTAATTATAATCACACACTTGTATATTTTATGTTATTGATCAATATGTGAATCCGTTGTTCAGGATATCTGATTTCGTACCGACATCTAGCTGTAGTTGAATGTAATTACATTTGAGTTTTTTTTTTTTCAGACAAGCTGTACAGTACTACTCACATTCAACCACAAGGGTTTGCTCTCTGAACACCTTTACCAGACCAACAGCTCTTAGAAATAAAGTCTGTATACAAAACCTCATGTTGACTCAGAAATGTGAATAACGCAAAATAAGGATACATAACATGCATATGTAGAAATATTACTAAAGTAAGTAATATTTACTATCAAAATAAGATGAAATTAAATTAAATGAGAAACAAGCAAAAAAAAAAAAAAAATGCTGACATTTTACTGACCCAAGTAAATTCCCAAAGCCATTCAGAATGTAGATGAGTTTGTTTCTTCATCAGATTTGGAGAAATGTAGCATTACATCACTTGCTCAGCAATGGATGCTCTGCAGTGAATGGGTGCCGTCAGAATGAGAGTCCAAACAGCTGATAAAAACATCACAATAATCCACAAGTAATCCACAGCACTCCAGTCCATCAGTTAATGTCTTGTGAAGCCAAAAGCTGCGTGTTTGTAAGAAACAAATCCATCTTAAGGCGTTTTTAACTTTAAACCATCCCTTCTGGCCAAAATATAAGTCCATAATCCATAATAACGCTTCCTCCAATGAAAAAGTATATCTTCTGTTGTTTTATCACATAAAAATCCACTGATATAACTGTTTTGGACCATTTTCACTTGAGAACCCTGTTGAAAAAAACTAGCATATGCTGGTTAGGTCTGTTTTGAAGCATGGCTGCTGGTTTAAGCTGGTCATGTGCTGGTCCTAAACTGGTTCTGAGCAGGAGCTAGTTGTTTAGGACCAGTTTAGGACCAGCACATGCAGCTTAAACCAGCTCAAACCAGCAGCCATGCTTCAAAACATACCTAACCAGCATATGCTGTTTTTTTTCAACAGGGAAAGTAGTATTAAGGATAGAGGACTCGTGTTTTAGCCAGAAGCAGCAGTTTGAAGTGAAAAAAAGGTGTCTTAAAGGTGTATTTGTTTATTACAAACACGCAGCTTTTCACTTCACAAGACATTAACTGATGAGCTGGAGGGGTGTGGATTATTGTGATGTTTTTATCAGCTGTTTGGACGCTCATTCTGACGGCACCCATTCACTACAGAGCAATTAATTCATTGGTGTGCAAGTGATGCAATGAAACATTTCTCCAAATCTGACGAGGAAACAAACTCATCTACAACTTGGACGACCTGAGGATGAGTACATTTCCAGCTAATTTTCATTTTTGGGTGAACTATTCCTTTACGGCGAGTTCCCTTTCATCCACCGGGCGTCGCCGTTCAGCATCTGTTCGCACAGACAAGTTTTCCTCAGTGTGTGTGATTGTATGGATCTCCAGCACAAAGCTCACAGATCGCATTCAGCATGTCCGTGTGTCCTCCCCGGACTCATATCTGTGTGTTATGTTTTTAAAGAGGCCTCAGGGGTGGAAATAACCCTGTCTGGATGAGTTTGATGAAAAGGCGATCTACTGGATGAAGAGGAGGAGCCGCATACACGTATGCACAAACACACGGAGACAATCGACCAGCAGCCACATTTATTAACTTATGAAACATGAGACGCTTCGGTCGGCACAACATACACACATCACGGTAAGTTTAACGGCTGTTTTTATTAATTCATTTATTCGAGTCGCTGTAGCTCCGCGGCGGCAAACCAACTTTGCGGGTGGCTGGAAGTCAAAAGGCTTTTGTTTCGAAACCCCAAACAACATTTCTGATCCAAAATATTTAAATGATATCTCGAAAAAATAGCGGTTTAGCTAGAAGATAACTCAAAGTCATGTTAACAAGAGATAAAAGATCCGTTCGCGGCGAAAACTCTCAAAATAAATCGAACTTCCCGGATTGAGCTTTTGTTAGAATCATACAGTGTATCCGGCAACAATGTAACTTTTCATCTTTCATTTCCCGCCATGTTCTGGTCGTTCATTCTACATTTGAACTTCTGGTTTCATGTTAGTCTATGATTTATTATCTGTACACAATCTGTGCTCCGTAAATGAATTGGATGGATATAAACGCCGTCCAGGTTGAACCTCCTACTTGTTGCATTGTGTTTCATTGTGTTGTCATATGTCATAATACAATGGGATATGTTGGTTATGCTGTTTATGGTCACATTTAAGTTTATGATCACATCAAGCTTTAAGTGTTCACATATTAGCATCATGAACCAAAAAATACATTGTAACTCATTATTATCTTTGGGTAAACCAATGGGATGGTGGTCATGGCTTGCCTGGACTTTAGGATTGGGCAGGTTTTTTTCAACTCTGACTGACTTCTGTCCTCCTACAGTCAGCGTTAAACAGCCATGGAAAAACCCCATCATCATCAAGAACAGAAACTTTACAGGAAGCGAGAAATGTAATTTTGACGTGTCATGTGTTAGCGTTGAAGGTTTTTCACAGTTGTTTTTGTGAACATAGCATGAGAAAATGCCTCGAAGAGCCTTGAAGCGACTGGAGATCTGTGAATGTTCAACCCTTCAACAACCAATATGAGCTTTTTCAATCCACGTTCCTGCGAACAATTCATCAGTGCGTGTCACTCCAAAAAGAAATATGTTCATTTCTGATATACTGGTCCATATCTGGTCATTTCGAGGCGACATTTAAAGTTGCCTAGTGTCAAATCTACACCTGAAGATGTGCATATTTGTATTTTTTGGTGAATTATATCTCATTATGGGAGTGAAATTGGTTTCATGTTGGCGTTAATGTCTCGTATTTTATGTAACATGACAGTGAACACTATAATAGAGGGATGGGTTCACATTGAGAAACTTCAGTGACTAGGAAACGTGAACAGGAAGTTGATAGTCGCTGATGAATGCAGACGTAGTCATAGGAAATTCAGGTTGCCAGGAGTGTTAGACGGTTGGGTGTCCCTGCCCTGTGTCCCCTTTTCACGCGTTCTTTTTTCTCAGTCTCTATTTTGAAGCGTTATTGTGAAGTTGAGAGGGAGGCCCACAAAGCTTTTTTTTGTTGCACCATATGTGCACGGACGTACTACTGAAAGGGAACCACTGAATGAGAGACCTGGAAGTAGGGCTGGGCAATACAGCTTTACAAATATCAGTGTTTTACAGCCTTTTATAATAGTTGAGATACAGCTCAATAGATATGTTTTTTCTCTGATTTGGCTTAAATATGTTGTTTTTGGTCGTCAACCAGAGGAATGATCAATTCAAACAAACAGTCAAAAATAAGGCTTTTTTCCCCCCACTGAATTAATACAATGAAGAATTATTTATTAATTTCATTTACATGCAGGAATATAACTACAGTATTTTTTCTACATGTATTTTTGCTAAAACGTTTACTTTGTAGCTTTAAAAAAATCACATTTTTAGACCTTTAATCATATTTGATATATATGTAAATGTTTGTATTAGCTCTGATTTGCAAAATAAATCAAGACATTTGTTCACGCTGCCCTTTTTTTTAGGAAACTGTGAAGAAATATATTTACTTATTCTTTTATATGCACTAATATGACAACTGCATTTTTTTTTCAACATCTATTTTTACTTAAACTTTTATGATGCCGCTTAAAAAAATCACAATATTTTTTTTCGGTCTTCAATAATATTTTTAATATTTCAGATTTGTTTTTCTCAGATTTGCTTAATGTTGTTCTTTTGTCCTCAACCAGAAAAATCATTTAAAACAAACAGTCCTTGCAAAATAAATCTAAAGGCTTTTTTCATTTTTTATTTTATTTTTTTTGCATAGAAATTAACAGTATTTTTTCTGCATCTTTTTACAAAAATCCTTTATAAAAAATTCTACACTGATATTTGTGATAATTTTTGCTAAATAATCACTGCGTATGAATAAATTCACTTCTAAGGTGCAATTACTTAAATACTAAACTACTGCTAAAAATACTAAATCTAATGCAATGTTTTGTTAGTAAAGTTTAAAAAGATGCTATTAAAACAATTTTTGTTCATTAAAACATCATATTTAGGGAATCAAATAAAATGTGCATTAAATTATCGCAATATTAATGATGTTGTTTTATTTTTTTTTTATTGCAAGCAAAATATGTGAATATTTAGTGGATATTCTCAGCCTTATATTAGGCCTAGATCTATATTTTCTTCTGTAATGGATGAACATGAATCCATTGGTGACATAGAAACCAGTGGCTTCATATTGATCCACTAATGAGTATTGACGAGCAGATGGCAAGAATTAGATCGGGTTTCTCCTACATGAGGTTCCCAGAAGCCGCCTTCCTCACGAAAATCTGCCAGATTTACAGATGACAGCGGAATGCTTCCCTAATTTAGTGAAACATCCACCGTGATCCACTCATCTGTTTGGCTGCGGTAAAGACACGCTTTTAATCTAGAAGGTGCCCCAAAGTGGCCTGACAGCAATGCATTGTCCCTGCCCTGTGTCCCCTTTTCACGCGTTCTTTTTTCTCAGTCTCTATTTTGAAGCGTTATTGTGAAGTTGAGAGGGAGGCCCACAAAGCTTTTTTTTGTTGCACCATATGTGCACGGACGTACTACTGAAAGGGAACCACTGAATGAGAGACCTGGAAGTAGGGCTGGGCAATACAGCTTTACAAATATCAGTGTTTTACAGCCTTTTATAATAGTTGAGATACAGCTCAATAGATATGTTTTTTCTCTGATTTGGCTTAAATATGTTGTTTTTGGTCGTCAACCAGAGGAATGATCAATTCAAACAAACAGTCAAAAATAAGGCTTTTTTCCCCCCACTGAATTAATACAATGAAGAATTATTTATTAATTTCATTTACATGCAGGAATATAACTACAGTATTTTTTCTACATGTATTTTTGCTAAAACGTTTACTTTGTAGCTTTAAAAAAATCACATTTTTAGACCTTTAATCATATTTGATATATATGTAAATGTTTGTATTAGCTCTGATTTGCAAAATAAATCAAGACATTTGTTCACGCTGCCCTTTTTTTTAGGAAACTGTGAAGAAATATATTTACTTATTCTTTTATATGCACTAATATGACAACTGCATTTTTTTTTCAACATCTATTTTTACTTAAACTTTTATGATGCCGCTTAAAAAAATCACAATATTTTTTTTCGGTCTTCAATAATATTTTTAATATTTCAGATTTGTTTTTCTCAGATTTGCTTAATGTTGTTCTTTTGTCCTCAACCAGAAAAATCATTTAAAACAAACAGTCCTTGCAAAATAAATCTAAAGGCTTTTTTCATTTTTTATTTTATTTTTTTTGCATAGAAATTAACAGTATTTTTTCTGCATCTTTTTACAAAAATCCTTTATAAAAAATTCTACACTGATATTTGTGATAATTTTTGCTAAATAATCACTGCGTATGAATAAATTCACTTCTAAGGTGCAATTACTTAAATACTAAACTACTGCTAAAAATACTAAATCTAATGCAATGTTTTGTTAGTAAAGTTTAAAAAGATGCTATTAAAACAATTTTTGTTCATTAAAACATCATATTTAGGGAATCAAATAAAATGTGCATTAAATTATCGCAATATTAATGATGTTGTTTTATTTTTTTTTTATTGCAAGCAAAATATGTGAATATTTAGTGGATATTCTCAGCCTTATATTAGGCCTAGATCTATATTTTCTTCTGTAATGGATGAACATGAATCCATTGGTGACATAGAAACCAGTGGCTTCATATTGATCCACTAATGAGTATTGACGAGCAGATGGCAAGAATTAGATCGGGTTTCTCCTACATGAGGTTCCCAGAAGCCGCCTTCCTCACGAAAATCTGCCAGATTTACAGATGACAGCGGAATGCTTCCCTAATTTAGTGAAACATCCACCGTGATCCACTCATCTGTTTGGCTGCGGTAAAGACACGCTTTTAATCTAGAAGGTGCCCCAAAGTGGCCTGACAGCAATGCATTATGGGTGTGTGAGGGGAAAGATAAAAGACGCTTTGAAAGCATCAAGCGAACCGACCAGAGTTTGCGGTGCGGACTCGGGATGGCGGACGCAAATTGTTAAAGCTGAGAGAAAAGCGTTTGGACGCGCTCGCTGGCAGTTTCTCCACTTCCAATGTGCGCTCTCGATCCAAGTTTATAAATATCCCTAATTATAGAGCACATGAAGGAATGACTCTGGTCTGACACGCATTCGGTTGCTGTTTTGCATTAACCCCTTCTAAACATGTTAGCCTGACATTTTTGGGTGTTTAAGTCATGAATAACGGAGCGATTATTGTCTATTGTGTGTCAAACTGTCCCGGAGATGAATGGGAGTGTCCGGTCACGCTACTGGCAGCGTGTGGTGTGGTTTTTATGACCGTCCACACACTCACCCATTGATCTCATGCCGGAAGTGGCCTGTCTGGACGGGAGTGGAAAGTGGATGGAGTAGTTTGAGTGCCAGGGACTTCATAAAACACCCCCTCCATCCTCCGTCGCCGGACGCGCTGAGCTCAGCTGCAAGGTTTCTGGAGTGAATCTCTGTTGACTTTTGCTTGATTCGTGACGCTTTGTTTAGTAAACGGGCAAACATTGCACCATTCTCCTCTAAATCTGATGTAAATACACAGCAGGAGGTTTAATAAGTCTGCTAAATGGGCCATCGATGCACACGATTATCACATGTACAAGGCTATATAATTCATCAATCAAAAGAAAGAAAAAAACTTTTTTTTTCTTTTGCATTGTGACATTATTTTCTTGTCATTGATGTACATTTCTTCCTCCCAAAATTAAAATTCTCATGAATATTATTCTTAATTCTCATAAAATGATTATAATTATTAAATTATATTTTTAAGTATAATAATGATAATAATAACAATAATAATTTTATTATTATTATTATTGTAATTAATTTTTGTAAATTACAATTGCCCATATTCATCATGGTAGTATTTATTTTATTGCATCTTTAAATACATTTTAAATTTAAATAAAAAATAAACTTTTTTTTTTTTTTCCGTATTATGAAATTTTCAGACAACTTTGTGTAGTAGTCATGAATACAATGCCAAAATTCTTAAATACATTTTTTACTTTTAATTTTGAGATAAAAAAGACCTAGACTTTTTTTGTTAAAAAATAATACTTTTATTCATAGCGGATGCATTAAATTGATCAATAACTACAATTATATGGTTATATTATATTGGACGATTATATGGATTTCTATTTCAAATAAATGCTCTTCTTTTGAACTTTCTATTCATCAAAGAATCCTGAAAAATAAAATGTATCACAGTTTCCGCAAAAATATTGGGCAGCACAATTGTTTTCAACACTGATAATAATCAGAAATGTTTCTTGAGCAGCAAATCAGCATATTAGAATGATTTCTGAAGATCATGTGACACTGAAGACTGGAGTAATGATGCTGAAAATACAGCTGCGCATCACAGAAATAAATTACATTTTACAGTATATTCAAATAGAAAACACTATTTTAAATTGCTAAAATATTTCACAAAATTACTGTTTTTACTGTATTTGTGAAAATAAATGCACATTGTGAGCAAAGAGCGACTGCTTTTTAAAAAACTTTGGAACAGCAATGCATGCAAAATCTGTTTTGGTTTTTCAGTGTAATATTTTATTAATCTTTATACAGCCAAGAGAAAGCATGAACCCTTAGCACCAGCGGAAAAAGAGAGTGTTTTTGGTCTTCTTTTGTTGGTTTCTCATGCCGAACGCCACACAGGCAAAAGTAAGTCACGGAGGTGAGGCGAGGCTGACGTGACATTCCTCTTGGATATGCCAGCTAATCCCAGAGCTCGTGTAATGACCAACAGAAACATTCAGTGATTGGAAAGCCCTCAAAGAGCCAAACGGAGTCTGGAGCCGTAATATCGGGAGATTTAGGAGGAGCAGGTAATGTCTTCAAGATGTTTTCAGAGCGGAGTGGATGACATGATGCAGCTCTGGCTTCTGTTTGACGACTTTTTAGAAACTAATTGGTGGTCGAAAAGAGCGTTGACTGGTTTGATTGAACATTTAGCTGCGAAATGCATGCATCTCCTCATGTTTTTCTGCAGATTTAAGACTCAGAATTCAAGAAATGCATTTAATAATTGATTATTCACACAACAGAGTAGACTTTTCCTTGGCCATCTTTCCATGGTTTTGCATGTAAACTCACGTTCTGCTTTCTTTGGATCATAATTAGCAGTTCCCCTCGGACAGCGGTGACCTTTAGGATTGGAAATGTAAGCTTATCCCCGTCTGACGTCATGCGGTTCATATGGAGCCTGTATTTCGGGCTCTCGCCGCTAACTATCTGCATGTTTTTTGTCAGGATTGTATGCAGAGATTTTGCCCCGGAGCGTTTAGGAGGCCCGTGTTTTCTCTGCCACGTCCAGGAAACTGTTTGCATGCAAATGGCACAGAGCGCATGTCGGCCAATTCGATAAAATTCAAAACAGCCACTAGATCAGAGCGTCTAACACTACGACTCAAACACAAAGAGTCATTTTGAGTGATTTACAGCTCAAAGGAAAGATGAACACTGAGATTTCTTTCTTTTTAAGATCGGTTTGTAGTTTAAAGGTAATGTGTGTCATTTTATCTGTTTGTCCAACCAATGGAAGACAGTTTGAGTGTGTGAGGAATTTGTTTTAAAACAAGCAAGCAAAAAAAAAAGCTATTTTATTTATTCCTGCAAGTGGTTCAAAAATAAGCATTCATTATTTTGTTCTATTACGGTGTATTACAATGTATAAAATTGTGGTAGTATCTGTTGTTGAACCTTTTGTTGATACATTTTTAAATAAAAAAATCACAATATATAATGATAAAAAAATACAATGTAATAAAGTAATATCAAAAAATAAAATGCATTTAAAATGTCTATATATATTTTATAATTTTTACAATGCAAAAAGTTAGTTTTATTCTTTTAATTTATGGATGAAATAAGACCTGGACTTTTGTTAATGAGATTCAAGTGCACAATTTCAAAAAAAGGATAAAGAAAATGATTTTTTTCATATCGTGCCACAAATAAAAAAAAGCAAACTTTTAAGTATCCCAGCATTGGTCATTTTTGTTTTATAAGTGTGTGCAACTCTAAATCAAGTAACACAAGACTCAATAAAACTCTAGTCTGTAGTGTGGACTGCATTAAAGAGTGATTTGCATCACTGTAGCCACTTTCTGGATGTTTTTTTGTGCTTTTCGAGATTGTATGGGTTTTTGGGTCTACAGTAGGTGCTTGTTCCTGTGATGAACTACGATAGGATGGTGAAACTAAAGCTGGAGCACATGTGCCGCTGCAGGAGGTCCTGGCCGTGGAGATTGTGTCCCGCTGTGGAAATTACTGGCGATGTTTTATTTCGCTCTACTCAGGCTGGTGTTGAATTTTCTCAACACTTTTTTGTGTGTTGGCTCACTTCTGCCTCTTTACTTTATACAAGCTTGCTTTTGTAAAAACTGAAGCATTAGCTTGGCTAAAATGGGTTTTAGAGATGTATTTCTTGAAGTATTTCACCCAAAAATGACAATTTGCTGAATGTTTTCTCACCTTCAGTTCATCCAAGATGTAGAGTTTGTTTCTTTATCAGGTTTGGAGAAATGTAGCATTACATCACTTGCTCAGCAGTGGATGCTCTGCAGTGAATGGGTGCCGTCAGAATGAGAGTCCAAACAGCTGATAAAAACATCACAAGTAATCCACACCACTGATTAAGGACTCGTATTTTAGCAGGAAGCAACGGTTTGAAGTTAAAAACATCTTGATGGATTTGTTTCAGCTTTTGTCTTCTCAAGACATTAACTGATGGACTGAAGTGGTGTGGATTATTGTGATGTTTTTATCAGCTGTTTGGACTCTCATTCTGACGGCACCCATTCACTGCAGAGCATCCATTGGTGAACAAGTGATGCAATGCTACATTTCTCCAAATCTGATGAAGAAACAAACTCATCTACATCTTGCTTGACATGAGGGTGATTGAATGTTCAGCAAATTTTCATGTTTGGGTGAACTATTCCTTCAAGTTGCACATTTCAGATGATAAAAATCGCGACTTATATTTTCCGGAAAATGCTTTGTAGGTCGCTTTGCTAAATGCATAAATGTAAGTGTTATTACAGCATCATCTGTGCTTAGACAAAACTGGCAAAAACCCCCACAGATTTGCATTGAAGAGTTATATGTAGACACCTGTGGGTGTTTTTGTGACTTTTGCATATTTAGTCTGATTGAAAAGCATTCAGCGTAGGCCTAAAATAGCAGGAAACGTCCACCAGACCAGACTGATGGCGGAGTCGTCCGTAGGGAATCCCGTGGAGGTTTGTCTTTCCTCTGCCCACGCGTCTGCTAAAAGACTTGGTTCCTAAATGAAGGTGATGTTAAAACAAAAGCCCTGTTTCTGTTTCAGCCGCACATTCCACTTCACTTTCATTCAGAACGTCTCCAGCTGCATCTGTGCTCCATAAAGAACCTGTGACTGATTTACCTCATGGGTTTTTCTTCTTCTCTTCTCTCCCCCGGGAGCTCGGCCAACTCGCATGTGTCTCTGTCTGAGGGAAGTGTTGAAGGAAGCCTCAGCGGCAGAACATGAAGATCTGGCTCTGGAGGAGAATCAGAAATCACAAAAGAGGCCAAAACTTTTGTTTCGGTGCCAGTCAGTTAAGCTTCCTCTGAGAAAAGCGTTGTGAGAGATGATCCTGGTGATCTTTTGAAATGAAGGAACAGTTTTGGGCATGGTTTTTACAGTTTACTGGAGACTTTGTCTTGCTTGTTCTCATCCATGTCAATGAATTCAAGTCATTTAGCTAAAAACTTATTTTGAATGCATTGCAACAAGCTCATTTTACTGTAAAACCCCCCCCTCACTCTTAATTACTTTTGAATTACATTTCCTCTTTTTTTACTTTTCTAGTTAAAAATACCTAAATATATGAAATGAGGAACATTTACTTTAGAAGCAACACTTCATTAGAAATTAAGACTAGTTTTTCATAGTTTGTATCTTGCATATGTGCATTTTGTGTTCAACAGATTTTTTCTCACTTATTTTTAACTTGTTTATAAGTGAAGAAATCTGAAAATTACTAAAACAAAATTATGGAAGCTTATTTCCACCACAAAATAAAAAAATTGAGACTTTTTATCTCACAATTTTTTACTTTTTTCTCTCAGTTTTGACTTTATTTCCTCAAAATTCGAGATATAAGAATTGCATAATGCATAAGAACTCGCAATTTCTTAAAAGAGAAAACAGAATTGTGAGATACAAACATAAATGGGAGCGCAAAAGTCAGAATTGTCGCATTGACCTTTATTTTTTTATTTTGTGGCTAAAGCAAGCTTGTCTTTTTTTTTTCTTGTAAGACCAAATCTCACAATTTGGACGTTTCTTCTAAGAATTGCGAGATTAAGAGTCACAATTACCTTTTTTATTTTTTTTATTCTGTGGCGGTAATAAACTTCCATACAAAATACATTTGCATTAATAATTACATTTGCAAAATAATTGCTTTCTCTGAAAACAATTTGTAATATCTAATGCAGTGTTGCTTCTCAACTAAATGTTTTTGTTTTATGGATTCTTAGATATTTTAACTGAAAAACAAGAACAATATATGCTTATTACGAAGAGGTTTTAAGTGTGGAAAATTGCATAAAAGGCTTTTTTCACCTTCAATACAGAAATACATCCATAAAAATTATTCGCTGTATATATTTGATTTTTTTAAAGGGGTCATATGATGCGATTTCAGGTTTTCCTTTCTCTTTGGAGTGTTACAAGCTGATTGTGCATAGATAAGATCCCTGAAGTTGCAAAGACTAAAGTCTCAAAACCAAAGAGATATTCTTTATCAAAGTTAAGACTCTGCCACGCCCCCCTAAAACGGCTCATTCTAACACGCC
>NW_015655569.1:410315-412351 GCF_001515625.1 Sinocyclocheilus rhinocerous | reverse complement strand
GCGAGAGAGAGAGAGAGCGCGAGAGAGCACATACCAGCTTCATCACTGTGTCTGTCACGCGACTCTGTTGCCTTTTCGGGCTTGAACTGATGGTAAAACTAATGACATTATTTACTGTCTTTACGTTTATTTTGAAAGATGAAGCTCGCGTTTATGGTAAGGGGCGTTACATTTCTGATGCGTGCTTGTGGTGTTCGGCCAGTCACAATGCACTGGGTCAGCTGGCCAGTCAGAGCAGACTGCGCTTGTCAAAGGAGGGGGCTTTGTAGAAAACGAAGCGTTTGAGAGAGGCGGGGCATAGAGGACCTACAATAATGTACAGTATTTGAAAAATAATGTGTTTTTTGAACATTAAAGCATGTCAACATATTCTGTTACACCAAATACACAAAATAATGATCTTTAAAAAAGCGTCATATGACCCCTTTAAGAGTGTTGTGGCATTAGCTTAGCAACATGCTAATGTTAGGCTCTGTTGGAATCAGTTGTAAAGTGCTATTTTTGTGTCACACGGTGTTGTTGCATATATATAATGTTCCAAAAAGGTTCCATTTCAGTTAGAATGCTCCCTATGTAGGTAGTAGATTAGCAAAGCAGCTCACAAGTTGTATTTTAGATGCATGTGTGTTCTAATTCTTCAAACTAAACCTAAAATTTGCCAGGCTGACACTCCCTTACTTCTATCTCAGGAATGTTCGACTTACTCTGAAACATGAGGTGTCTGTCAGAGATAAATCAAGCTCTATTCTTTCCCCACAGTGGCGCTTCATGTTTTTTCTCCCCCAGAAGAGTTAACCTGGCTGGTCTTTTTCAGGCCAGCTCAAAATGAGCCGTAATGATGAAGCTGTTTTTGTGGTCGCTGACTTTATGCATGCCTTGGAGTTTTATTGATTCTGGTTATGGTCAAACGCCAAGTTAGGAGGATGGCCTACTTTCACCCATCTGAGAAACCAGGCTGGAAAAGTTTAAACGCATCCACTGCTCATTTTACAGACATTTTGGTTTACATTTAGCCATTGTTTACCAGCAAATTCAGCTAGTATTATTTTATTTGCTTTATTTTTACTGATATTTTATAAAATGTATTTTTGAATATTTATTTCATTTAATTTATTTTTAATTTACAAAAGAAGCCATACTTTGGGATATTTTGTTGACCCCTGCATGGTTTGGTTTTGATCTTGGATAAAAATGTTAGTCTCAATGGATGCCCCATTATGTCAAACCATCAGAAAATAGTCCATTCATTGACGAGGACTTTCCAGAGTAACTTAATTTCGCTCAATATAAACTGACAGCTGTTTAAGACACTTGGCTCTTGCCTTCCCAGGAAATAACTTGCATCCTCAAATTTACAGTTCGAACAAGCGTACAGTGTTCTGCATCGTTTGTTCCACCACATAGTAATAACTCTGCCAAAAAAAAAATTCGGTAATCTATAAATGAAATAAACAGCGTTGGATAAGCTTAGATTGGTAGGTCAGATTTTGGTTCTTCAAGAAACCCTTGGGAGCATGTGGCCTGTTTGGGCTCCTTTCAAAGTGGCATTCACAAAGCATTGTACTTCTGAAATGTGACTTATTTCTGAGTGAATGCAGGACAGGACTTCATTTCCATGGGAATTTGATTTGCATTTCCATAGGAAATTGACTGGAACGTGAAAGTGTATTACATTTTATTAAAATGACCAAAACAATTGAATTTTAATTTGGAGTGTGCATTAAAGGGGTCCTATTATGCTCTTTTACAAAGTCTTGATTTTGTTTTGGGGGTGTACTAGAACAGGCTCTCATACTAGGTTGCTCGAAAAACATTATTTTTCACATATTTTACATTATTACAACACCTCTCTCAGTCTGGCATGAACGGCTCGAATAGTTCCTGTATCAAATGAAAGCCCGCCTTCTGAAATACGAAATGTGCTGTGATTGGTTAGCTGGGCCAGTGTGTGTTGGCAGCACTTGGCGCCTGGTCAGGAAATGTCATGCCGCTTGCCATAGCCGCCTGCTGCGAGCTTCAGTGTAAATATTGCATCA
>NW_015655569.1:402274-410208 GCF_001515625.1 Sinocyclocheilus rhinocerous | reverse complement strand
ATTCGTTGATATTTGTGATATCACAAATCCCGGAAAATATGTGTTGTAGTCCAAATGAGTCGTTTGTTGTAGTTTTTGAAAAGTGATTTCTGTTGAATAAAATATCTACTTTTGAAGTGGACTTTGAGCTTTGTAACTTTGCAGGTCTTTTTTATGCTCAAACAGCAACATTACAGACTAACTAAAGTTGAAAAGGTGAAAAGGCATAATAGGACCCCTTTAAGAAAGTGCATTTTGATGTTGACTTTAATAGATTATTTTTTGTTGTGGAATTATTTTAATGATAGAAAACGTCATTAAAGGGATAGTTTGGAATATTTGATTGTTATTTTTCCTACAGCTTATGATTTACACATCAAAAGCATTAAGAAATCATAACCAAAGACCGGTATTATAAGTGCCGTGTGCAAAATGAGATTCACTCTGTTTGTATGTTGAGCAACTTTGTTGCTTGCAGAGTTTAGTTATTTCCTCTTTCCTTGCTAACTACAAAGCATTGTTTTCTTAATGAGTATTTTTCTTGTTTTTATGTTAAAATATCTTGTTTTATATACTTAAAGATAGAATAATTTAAAGCAAAGTTGTATTAAATATATATTTTTTTTCTGATATAAGCAAATTACTTAGTAAATTTTGCTTGATTTATGCTTGAAGCAAGAATATTTTAATTATATAAAGAATATTTTTATTATTTCAGTATATATTCCCTAAAAAGTCTTAATATTAATAATGCAATTTTTGCTTTCGAAAATGTATCTTCTTTTAAAGATATTCTTTTTTTTTGTCTTGTTTTACAATAAAAACATTTATGCAAATTTTCTCCATGGAATGACCATAAAGCATGTGACTATAGTGCTTTCTAACTCTTTATTTTGCTATGCAGGGATGCAGTTGCCATGCCGATATTGACACCTATGATGTAGCAGCTGTGACTTTGTACTGTATATTTATAGAAATGTGCTGTCTATTCACAGCAGATTCACAGCAACACACTAACTCTAACTGTAACCATGGTTTCCTGTTAGACGTAGCTACACAGATGCAATTTCCACTCGTGATCAGAGTGTATTGCAGGGACACGCTTTAGGCCGATTAAATAAAGGAGCTGTTTAGTCTGTGTCAGACGCCATGAGTAATAAGGTGAGATGGAGAGCTGCAGGCCTGAGAAATAAGAGATGGGGCGATATGTTCGTCCGAAGAGCACCGGTAATGGCACCTTATCTCAGTTTTTTAATTAAATTCCGAAGTTCTTGTTTACAAATGATCGATCTAATTAAGATGAATGAGACTGGCTGGCACTTGTTCCAAAACAAAAAGTGAAAGGTTAATAGTAAGATACAAAGTAGGCCAGTATGAAATCTGGGACTGCAATATCGAATCAATAAAATCAATGGAAATTGTTGTTGACAAATGTCATTATTGGCTGGTTGGCTCTATGTGCTTTCAAGGACAACCTTTCTCAGTAAATGTCACTTTGCAGCACTGAAAATCTGGGCTTGGAACAAAAATGCATTCATAAAATGGCCACAGGGTGATCCGCAATGATGAGTTATCCAAAGAAATGGAGTGATTTGTATTAAATGCTTTAAAGAAGGCCAGAAATGTGTTGTTTCATGTGTCTAGGCTAGTGTTTAATGTGGTTCAGAAGTGTTTTTGTACAAGTATGTACCTTATTTTACTGTAATATTCCTATTTGTTTTAAATTAAACAAAATAACGATTAATCGAAGAAATAATTGATTAATCACTCATGTTAGTTGCAGGCCTAATTCTTTGGTAGTCTGTACCTTATTTTACTGCAGTATTCATATTTGTATGTTTTAAATTAAAGTGAGTATTTTGCAAAATAGTGATTAAACAAAGAAATTATCGATTAATCACTCATGTTAGTTGCAGGCCTAATTCTTTGCGTCCTCTTTTTCCAGGTGCTAGATGGTGGTTGTGAAGGCAGTACGTAATGCTGAAGGGGCTCGTCCTGAGTCAGAATGAGTGTCAAAGATGGCAATGGGACGACTAGCCAAGATGGAAAGGCCTACGAACTTCAGATCTACCCCCGACTCTCTCTGGAGACGGTGTTGTGCTGTACACTCAGAGTCACCAAGGAGGCCACCGCAGCTAGCGTCATACGGGATGCGGCAGCGACCCTTGGACTGGACACCAGAAAGCGATATGTCCTGGCCGAGGTGAAGGAGTGCGGTGGGGAGGAGTGGGTGCTGGAATCGACCGATCTTCCCGTGCTCAGGGTCCTTCTCTGGCCGAGAAAAGCCCAGGAGCAACATTCTCAGAAAGAGGGATTTTACTTCCTCCTGCAGGAGCGCAACCGCGATGGCTCCATCCGCTATGTGCACCTGCCCGCCGAGGGGAACGAGCAGGAGTCCAAGCGACTGGTTGCTCGGGGTTTCCTCCCACCCCAGCAGGAGGACCTTGAGGACCTCTGTAACCTTCCAGTCCTAAGTGAGGACAGCATCTTGGATAACCTCCGCATTCGTTTTCAGAAGAAGAAAATTTATACATACGCTGGCAGTATCCTCATTGCCATCAATCCCTTTAAGTTCTTACCCATTTACAACCCCAAATACGTCAAAATGTACGAGAACCACCAGTTGGGAAAGCTGGAACCCCATATTTTCGCCATTGCCGATGTAGCCTACTACGCCATGTTGCACAAGCATGTCAACCAGTGTATTGTTATCTCAGGAGAGAGCGGATCGGGCAAAACGCAAAGCACTAACTTCCTCATTCACTGCTTGACGGCTCTCAGCCAGAAGGGTTATGCAAGCGGAGTGGAACGAACCATTTTGGGTGCTGGACCAGTGCTGGAGGTAAGATCATCACCACCTTGATGCAAACTTGGTTTGGTTATAGTAGTAGTAGTTCAGGAATAGTAGATTCGTTCGGGGACTTAAGCCCAATTTATACTTCTGCGTCGAACCTACACATAGACACACACCCTACGCCGTAGCTGGTTGTGCACCTCTCCAAAAATCTAACAGTGCGTCAATTCTACGCAGACCGCAAGCGCTGATTGGTCTGCAAGAGCCCCTCCCTCCATATGTACTTGAGTTTTGTGTGTGTTTATGTGCACTTTAATATATTTTAATGTTACACCTTCTTATATAAAATAAAACAAAGCAAAGAACAAGTGTCTTATCATTTATTATACTACATAGCATTATACATCAGTAGTTGTCCACGACAAACAATGTTGATTTGCCGTGGTACAAGTCCTTGTGGAGATTGAAAGTATTCCATCTTCTCCTGTTCCGTTGTTGTCTCCTTTTTGTAGTTTTAAATAATGATTTAATGATTTGATATTTATTTGCCGCGTCACGGCTATAATGCTTCTCCGACGAGCCGATTCTTCTTCGGCTTTTGCTGCTGCGGGTTACACCAGCAACATGCCCGTGGACACTGCAGACTAGCGGTTTGCATGTGTACTGCACGTTGACGCGGACAACGACGCAGAAGTATAAATGAAAACTGACGCATAGCCTACGGCGTAAAGGCTACGGCGTAGGTCCGACGCAGAAGTATAAATCAGCCTTTACTGGGACATGGGATAATTGACAGGTTTTTTTTTTCTGAAAGTACCGACTTGCTCTTGGATAGATTCTGAGCTTGAGTCTCTAGAATTTTGAAACCTTTGAGATGCTGTTTTAGTGTATTGAAAAGGTGAAGGTAAAAGAAGTTAACTGATGGATTTGCAGTTCGCAGTTGTCAACTGTAGACCTTGTCAACCCCCACAAAATGGTAATGGTATGTAAGAACCGTACATTTGATTGTTAGTGTTGGGTGTCTGTGCAGTATTTTATATTTTTTGAGCATTGTGCATTAGATTTGTGTTATGACTTTGATCCATTGGAGACGCATTTTTTGTAATTGTAGGATCTGGAAAAGCACTCTGCTTTGAACATTCGCAAGGCAGGCCTAGAATAATTGAATTCAGGATCAGTAGATTTGTTGGAGGACTTACTGGGACATGGAATAGTTGATAACTATTTCTCATTAGAGTTTTGAAACCTTTCACATGTTTTGGTGTAGTTACTGAGATGGTTAAGATAAAGGAAGTCCGTTGATGGGTTTGCAGTTGTCAACCTTAGAACTGGTCAACCCCCAAAAAATTTTATATTATGTAAGAACCCTACATTTGATTGTCAGTCTTGGGTGTTTGTGTGGTATCTTTATTTAAGCATTATGCATTAGTTTCTTCAAATCCTTGAAGGCTTTCTTCTACAAAATAACTCTGATTGGAATTGTAGGGTTTGGAAAAGCACTCTACTTTAAACAATGCTTCGTAACAACCATAATGACAGCTTACTCGTAGATCTCTCAGTCTTCACTGTAAACTGTGGCTCTTTGGATCAGTTATTTACAGAGCGTTTTCCCACAAGCCTGTGCTTGAAATGTGGGGTCACAACTTGCTGTACTTGCATAGCTCATGCTGCAGTACCGGCTAACCTACATCTGGAGGCTTTCCTCAGGGGGCCGTGTCTCATGCAGTTCTTGTTGTTTTATGTCTCTTGCTTTAAAATTATAGCTCGGTCCTATAAACCTGTTCAGGCACATTCTGTTATTTTGCAAAATATCAGTAGTAACCCTTCCCCAACTCTGATCTCACGGCGGTTTATGGTAGTGGTAACTCTTGTGCTGGGAAAAACTAACCTTCGAGACCCGAGTGCATTTGGGGAACGGTTAGAGTGGATGTTGCGAGATTTTCACAACTCAAGGGTTATCATCTAAAGAGTCTTGTTAAAGTCCTTCTTCTCAAGATTTCACGGTTGCATACAAGTGCTATTTTTGAAGTTCTCAGTCAGACAAAACCAACCCACTCTGCTTCTGAGATTCACATCACTTCTTAGTACTGCAGAAGTTTCCTGTACACATGATGTCATTAGAAAACCTTTGGTGTCATTTCTTATCTCAGCCCCCTTTATCAGAATATGTGTATGTGTCCTAAAAGAGATGAAAGATGGCAGGTTTTGTGTTGACGCTTACCCCAGTGTTTGTGGTTTCTGAAAACTAGAAGTCATTTCTCCGCAGTCAGCACAGTCATTGTCCCTTGGCAGACGCGTCTTTAGGCTTCGTTACAAAATATTCCCCATGTCTCTGCACTTGTGGTGAGAAGCATTCTGTGAAACTGGTCAGTTGAACATTGAGACCAGAATGAGGCTCCATCCAGACGTTTTCAATGATAGGAGTCAGCGCTCCCTGAGGCTTCTCTTCCTTTTATGGTCTCATGAAGTTAATTTGTCTCATCCATCTTCCAAGACTTTCAATTGGTGCTGATTTTTAAGAAAGGACCCAATATTCCTTTTATTATTCTCTGCATTGTATTAGAGAGAAATGTTTCCATATGTGAGTCAATGCAAAGTTCCTCCTCGTCCAGCTTTCAGAATAGGGATTTTTTATTTTTTATTTTGACTGCTTGACTCATGTCTCGTTTCCAAACTTTTGGACCAAAAGTTACCACCATTACTTTCTTCTACCGAAGTTACAACTGTGGAATAGTTTAAGGGATAGTTCACCCGAAAATGAAAATTCTGTCATTAATTACTCAATTAATTAACTATCCCTTTAACTGGTTTTAATTGTCACCTACCGAGGCACCTCACCCAGTAGCAACTAGTTTTGTCCAGGTTTTGCTTTAAACTGTATTAAAAGCTAATTCATGGACTGTGACTCAATGTAAACTGTAATTTTACAGTCCTTTCTTTTAAAGCTGCACGTTATTGTCTCCGTTTCAACTTGCATGATGTAAACCGAGATGTTTGGCACCTGTTGTCGTTGACCAACACGTCAGACCGGTTTCGGGCACCTTTTCACCAGAGCTACTCTCTTTCGTAATACAACGGTATTGCTTTGTTTGAATGCATATTTCACCTTCATTGCATGCAGAAAAACATCTACGACGAGTAAACTGTGCTATTTGACCTAATAGTGTGGTATGCTCTTCTTGAAAGTGCCCTACAGGAGAACAGTTGGGAATCCAGCAAGCCAAAAATGTGGTTTTCGTCCAGAACCAAATGGCTTTTATGGATTACGTCATTGAGTATCAGATAACAGGAGAGTTCGGAGACTCTGGAAATGCCATTGAGCTCTTGCTTTTTTCCACAATGGCTCTGCAAACACCTTTGCTTTCTGTTTTCAGATGTTTCTGTGCAACAATTTGGCTTTCGATCACACACAGTGCTCATATTTATACATACAGTACATGTGAGTCCTCTGAAGTAATACTTCTGCTGCCCGCAGACAGGAACTTCCCTCTGGCTGATCACTTCAACAGGAAGCAGTTTTTTTTTCAACAGGAAGTGGTAGCTGTAGAGGCTTCGCTCCCCATTGGCCGGTCTGCTCACTGGGTGTTGAGCGTCAGCGTATTGTTCCTCAGGAAGCTCTAATGGCTATTTCGTGGCCATTGTTTATCTCCCGGCTTTGTGTTAGTCTTGTGTGGTGGACTTTGGCTCCTGAGACGGTCTGAGCTATTTTTGGTGGGACGACTGTAATGAGACACGTGGAAAAGCGTACAATAAAATGACCCAAGAGTCCATTCTGCCATTACAGGCGCGGTGGAGACCTAATAATCTCGATCGTCTCCAGTTTCCAGCAACCTGGACAGATACTGTCTGTTTATTTAAAGACCTGAATGCATTCACAGGCCTTTAAACTATAGCCAAACACCAAATGTCTAACTTGGAGAGTTCAGATCTTATTTGAGTTTATTAGAGTGATTTCTGAACTGCTGCACTTTTCATTCCCTAAAAGCAGTTAGCGCTAATGCTAGGGCAGCCATTGCTATTTTTCTCATAGTACTTGTAGTTAGGGATTTTTTTCCAGATAATGTTAGCTTGATTGTTGTTGTGAGCTAATGAAATGGTGCCTCGTTCTGCTTGAAGGTCATTTGTTGACATGCTATTGTGCCGGCGTGCTCAATTAGCGCTAGTACACGCTGTCACCAGCTAACCCGATATCGTAACGCTGAACAAAACCACCCCGAGTCTTCCTTTTGTGTTCACGCTGAAGACTCGGAAAATGAAGTCACGCAGCTCACTTGAGATGGCCCGATGTTTGTGCTCGATGGCTCCGAGGCCGTGAATAAAAGGAGAAGCAGCTATATTTAACAGTCATGTGAGCATCCCATAGTGTTATTTTTGAGTAATAGGATTCTACTGGCCTTTTTAATGAAATGGCTTTGAGAAAAGGGCCTTTGTTGATTCGAGATGCATTGTATGGATGGCTCAGATTTCAGTGGCTGTCAAACCGATGTGTGAACGTGTGTGTGTGTGTGTGTGTGTGTATATAAAGGAGCGGCCTTATGCTGCGTGTTTAATGTGGCTGTTTATAGCTATACACAGTTGTTTTGTGATCTAAATACTGTATGTACATTAGTACATTTGTACATTAGAATATATGTTAGTATGTTATGTATCTATTTATTTTGTAAAAATATATTATGTTTACAATATATCTAAATCAATTGTACATTATGTTCAATAATGTAATATAATATTTAAGCAATATATAGTACAATTTTAAATAATTTATTTTCTTATTAGTAGTAGTATTTAAACAGTATTTAAACACACACACACACACACATGCATGTGTATATATGTAATATAAATAATTTATAGTAATTTAATTGTATCATTTATGTAAAAATATGCACATTAGTACATTTGTATTTATATACAGGATAAAATATTGCTATACTAAAATATTATAAAGAATTTAAATATTTATTTAATCTAAATGAACATTTTCATGTGTATACATCTAATATAAATAATATATATTGAAATATGCATAAATATATCATTTATATGCATTAGTTAATTTTATTTATTAATTATTTATTTATAAATAAATTTATTATATTTACTTATTTTTTTTGCATTTAAGTCTTCATATAAGCATACTTTGTGTTTATATGTAATAAAA
>NW_015655569.1:400620-402120 GCF_001515625.1 Sinocyclocheilus rhinocerous | reverse complement strand
TTATATATAATATAAATATATACATGTAAATACATGTAAATATTTTTTTTATATATACCGTATGTGTGTATTTATATATACATAATAAATATACACAGTACAAACACATATATTTAATCGCGATTAATCATTTGACAGCACTAAATATTTGATAGGATTTTATAATAATTGAATGATTATTTTTTAAATAGTTAATAGAATTATATATTTTTTTTAATTATAAATGAATCAATTAGAAATTATTATATTAATATTTATTGGCATTTAAATAAATATACTTTGTAATATACATAATTTGTAAAAAAAAATAATAATAATACTAATAAGTTAATAGATCGTCATTTATATCAATATTGAATTAAATATACATAAATGTTTTTAGTGTATATATAATTAGTGTATACAGCTATAAGCTATAATATTATAATAATTTTATAAAGATTTTTTTTAATTGAAATGGTTTAATTATAAATTAATTAAATTAGTATATGAATACTAATATTTATATATCAGTATTTAATTGCAATATGTAGTTTCACATGCTGCTGCTGCTGTTGTAGTGTTTAGGGCTGTGTATCACCAGCAAAGTCACGATACGATACGTATCACGGTACAGAGGCCACGATACGATACGTATCACGATACAGGACTGCACTGAATTTCACCTCAGCAGAATTTAGAAAAACAGCTGTTTATTAAACACTGCTTACTATAGTGCCATTTCTAACTATTGGCAGAGCAGGCAGTTGACCTCTGCATTATGAAGGGCCTCCATAACTGTACCACAGTACAATATACGTAATGGCATATGTTTCATGTTTACATTGTGCACTCCCCACCAGGTACAATATTCTGATTGTTTGCATCTTGTTTTTAAGCCCATAAATAATAACGTACTCGTTCTAATAAATTTATATTGTAATGTACTCATTCTAATATATAAAAAAAATAATTTACATTGCTGGTAGGTTATCATTGCACAAATTAACACACTCTCAACAATTAAAAAAAAAAATTAGAAGAGTTCTAAACTAACGCGCTGTCTTCACTGTATCTAACGCACACAAGGCTGATTTACTCGACGCATCCGCAAGTTCGCTTAGGTGCGCGCGGCGTCGTTTCGCGTGGCGGTGTGCACAACATTTTTTGTAACTTTCCGCGCAGCTCCACTTCCGAAGATGCACGAGTTCAAAGCAACTCTAGCCGAACATGCACGTCTGTGCCAGAATTTGTGTGAAACAGAAGCAGTTTGATGTCAAGTTCAGTCACACACAGATCACGTTGCGGCCGAACTCAGACATTCAGGAACAAACTTTTTAGCGCTGCCCCGCAGTTTTATCAACTAAATAGCTTAATCGCTCAAGAGCTACATTATCTTTCTCAACAAGGAGCTGGTAGCATCATTGTTTCTAAAGGAATTAAAGCCACAGCTTCACTGTTAATAGAGAAACGCGGCAAAACGGTGGTAATTCATACATACACAGCCTCTCTCTCGCTCTC
>NW_015655569.1:395169-400560 GCF_001515625.1 Sinocyclocheilus rhinocerous | reverse complement strand
CACAGATCACGCTGCGGCCGCACTCAGACATTCAGGAACTAACTTTTTAGCGCTGCCCCGCAGTTTTATCAACTAAATAGCTTAATCGCTCAAGAGCTACATTATCTTTCTCAACAAGGAGCTGGTAGCATCATTGTTTCTAAAGGAATTAAAGCCACAGCTTTACTGTTAATAGAGAAACGCGGCAAAACGGTGGTAATTCATACATACACAGCCTCTCTCTCTCTCTGTGTGTGTGTGTCGTAAATGAACAGTTGATGAATTACACTTTTCTGAGGATAGATTATTGTAGTGGAGATCGCTAAACTGCAAGCTACCCGCTTTTTTCAGAAAGCAAGCGCGTTTATCCACAGTGGAGAGAGAGCGCGTGTGCACATGGTTGCCAGGTTGACAAAGATAAGTAGCACACTTAGCAGATATTTCCGTATTGCGCAAGTGTAAAGCTCTGTTTTGGGGATTACGTTTCTTTATATCAGGCAACCCAGTTGTGTTCCTCTGCGGCCAGATTAAACCTTGTTGTAGCCTATATATGCTCTATTCATTCTTTTTTTAGAAACCTCGCACTTTTCTACTCAATTTTAAACGTTGTACAATTTTAAACAAATTAAGCGCGGTCCACTGCTGCACACGTGCCACAATATCGATACAGGGCCAGCTGATACATCGTCGTATCGATATTTTGAACACAGCACTAGCAGTGTTGGAGTTTTCCGAGCGACTCGAAGGCTCATGTGTTTTGATGCCGCTCGCTTGCTAAATAGCGAGCAGCCAGTTCAGCTAAATGGGATTTATTGTTGTCGAAGTTGGAGTTTCGATGCGGAAGCAGAGCCTCGTGGCTTCGTCGTGGAAATCTGTGGAAAGCTGACTCCCAAATAACACCGAAGAATAAGAAATAGTCCAGACAGGTCTGCAGATTTCGGTCTTCTCCCCTGCCCCGTATTATTCCCTTTCCCGGCTGCTGTTGCGACACTCTGACAGAGAAATAGCCTCTGGTTGGCCTCGAGTCCCGCACCAATCAGCAGGAGCTTGGGAGGACAGGTCTGAGTCTGAACTGTGGTTTTGAGTTCTGACTGCACGAGTTGTTTATCTAGTGATTGTCAAACCAAAACAGCTGGTCTGCTCCGTTCCTGACAGACTTCAGACTCAGAGAGAGATCTTTCACTTCTGTGTTTTTTCTGTGGATCTCATGAGTTTTACTGAACGTTTCCACGAGTTCAGTCCCAATCTATTTTAAAGTCAAGATGAGGGGAAAAAATGACATTTTGGTGAAATGCCTCATTTAGTTTGCTTTGGGAAAGAAATATTGCACCCAACAATTTGTTTCTGCTATAGATATTTTTACTTACTTTATTTAATTTGTTCTTTTTATTTTTATTTACTTCATTTGATTTACTAGTCTTTATTTGTTTATTTTATTGTTCATTCTATTTATTTTATGTACTTAATTTAATTTATTTACTTAGTTATTTTTTGTTTATTTATTTTACGTATTGATTTTTATTTATTTATTTTTATTGACTTTGTTAATTTTTCTTTTTATTTACTGATTTATCATTTACTTGTTTATTTTTTATTTATTTAGTTGTTTTATTCATAATTTTTGTATTGCTTAATCTTTATTTATTTATATTTACTGATTTATCATACTTATTTTTTTATTAACATTTATTTTTCATAATTTTTGGGTACTTATTTATTTATTTGTATTGATTAATTACTTAGTATTTATTTATTTTATTTTTTTTATTTTTATTTACTGATTTATCATCTACTCCATGTATTGATTTATTTATTTTGTTTATTGAATCATTATTTTTATTTATAATTCTTTAATCTTAATCTTTTTAATCATCCTCTTTTTTCATCTTTGTATTGACTACTAATGTAGTCCATCATGTAGTTACAGAATACTAATGATAATAATCATAATGTTTTAATATTAAAATATTATTATTTTTAAAAATGAAATAGTCTATTATCATTTATATTTTTACTTATATTTATTATTATTATTAATACTTATTAAAAACAAGTAATTTTTTGTTATTTTTATTTTGTTATCATTTATTTTTATTAAGTTCTTTTTATTTACTTTTTTCATTATTTATTTATTTTCGTTCCAGAAATGTTCTATTTCTTCTATAGACAATTTTTTTTTTATTGGTTTACTTATTTGTTTATTTTTATTTATATATTTACAAAAAACAACATGGTCTGTAACGTCATGAAGTCAGTAGTGACCGAATCGTCATTTTTTTGGGTGTACTGTCGCTTTAAGCACTGATAGGTTCTGATTGGTTACAGTATCTGCTCCAGCTTTCTCCAATATTTAGCGGTGTGTTTTAGAAACGGGTCAAAGGTCGAGCGTGGAGAATCTTAATTAGGTTAGTGCCCCTCCCCCGGTCCGTCTGGTGCGGGACGTTATTCCACTGCTGTCTTGGCACAAAGCCGCCCTCTTTAACATGCGCAGAGCCACTTTCCCCGCGGCAGGCCTTTTGTTGGCCGAGTTCGGCAAACACTGCGGCGCATTGAGGGACGCTTTCCACGCCAGCGGCCCGTTAATCACAGGGCCTCGTTGTCACTGTTTTTTGCACAGATGGGCCGCCCGACACTGGAGGTGTGAACCGATGGAGGAGGAGGTGATGTTGTGATAACATCAAACCAGCGTCCCACACGTTCAGGCAGATTCACTCAAATAAAGAGCTTTGCACTCAGATGACGAGTGTCTGCAGTTATTTGCATCTGAAACTGCTTTTGTTTTTATTTTAAAAATGTATTTATCCATTAATTAAAAATACAATTAAAATAATAATAATTTAAAAAAAAATTATTATGTTTTAATAATTAGTAATATAATTATTGCATTTTTAATTTGTTTATTGTTGTTTAATTATTATCATTTCATTTGATCAATTACATACAATTAAGCGTTATTATTATTATTATTATTATTATTAAAACAATAAGAAATGTTTTGAATTACATAGTTTATCATTTTTGTTATCTATTACTGTCATTTTATTCTATTTGTATTGTTTATTCTATTTTTTTATCAATAATTAGTAATAAAGATATATTTATATAGATATTTACAGAAAGAATCATAAAATATATATTTATCACGTTTGCAGTTTAATCATTTATTATTGTCTCGCTGTTGTTAATTTGATTTTGTTGTTGTTGTTGATTAGTAATAATAATTTATATATTTATATTTTTATTTATATAGATATTTACAGAAATAATAATAAAATATATATCTATCACGTTTGCAGTTTAATCATTTATTATTGTCTCGCTGTTGTTAATTTTTGTTAATTATTATTTACAGAATAATAATGATTAATTAATAATAGTTACATTTGACATTTTTGATTATATTTTTGTTTCTATATTATTGTGTAGCTAGCTATTATTATATATTTTTTCTATTTATTATTATTAATAATTGATGGCAATAAAATTATGATTATGAAGATGATTACAATAATGATAATTATTATTATGCAAAATGTTAATTACAATAATATTATAAATAATTGATGATGATAAATGATTAAATGATTCCAATAATAATAATAATAATAATACAATAACAATAAATTATTATTATTATTATTATTATGCAACCTGGTAGTCAATAATGTTTTAGTAATTAATAATCAAATTTTATTATTTTTTGGATTAAATACACAAATAAACACACATTTAAACAAATAAATACATTTGTGACCCTGGAGCACAAAACCAGTCATAAGGGCCAATTTCTCGAAACGCCATCATGAAAAAAAGCTGAATAATAATCTTTGCATTGATGTATGGTTTGTTAGGATAGGAGGACAATATTTGGCCGAGATACAACTATTTGAAAATCTGGAATCTGAGGGTGCAAAAAAATCTAAATATTGAGAAAATCATCTTTAAATTTGTCCAAATGAAGTTCTTAGCAATGCATATTACTAATCAAAAATTAAGTTTTGATATATTTATGGTAGGAAATTTACTAAATATCTTCATGGAACATGATCTTTACTTAATATCCTAATGATTTTTGGCATAAAAGAAAAATCAATCATTTTGACCCATACAGTGTATTTTTGGCTATTGCTACAAATATCCCCCAGCGACTTAACACTGCTTTCGTGCTCCAGGGTCACATTTAAGATTTTTCTTTTTACAAAATGTAAAGATTAGTTTGAATATTTTGATTGCACATGTGAAAAACAATGCACATATGCATATCTTGCTTTGTAAAAAGACAAGTTGTGTTTGGTTTTTTAAAGTCATGCATCCTGTTTGGTTTTTCTTTCTCTTGCAGGCATTTGGCAACGCAAAGACGGCCCACAACAACAACTCCAGTCGATTCGGGAAGTTCATCCAGGTCAATTACCTGCCGAGTGGAGTGGTGCGCGGGTGAGTGTGGTGCGAGGAAGCGCTTCGATCAGCTGCTGTCTTCCTCCGCGCTTTACACCGAATGAAGGAACGAGAGAGCTGACACACTTCCTCTCTTATCACAGATCCTTTTCTGTGGTTTATTGTTCGCTCTGGGCAGATTTCACATTTCATCTGAACCGCCAACAGTCTTGTTTTCTTCTTTATCTGTTTGTAGTCGCCCTCTTTGGCTTCTTTCCATTCACTCGAGCGGTTTAATGTTTACGTGAGGTTTCAGCGAAATGTTTCCCAGGCCAGTTTGGCAACTTGAAAAAGAAAACTGAAAACGAAAAGGTTGCGCAGTAAAAAAAAAAAAAAAAAAAAATTTATTTAAACATCTCCAGATAATGAAGTAATACATCTTGAATGATTGAATAATAACTCAATAAAGAAATAAATTGGATGTTTATAAGTAAATAGGTCATTTTTATAACTAAATACGTATGATAAATAAATAACTTAATTATTAAATGTATTTATTATTAATCTTTACACTTATAATACTATAAATACATTTAATAAATAAGTGTAAAGATTAATAATAAATACATTTAATAAATAAGTGTAAAGATTAATAATAAATACATTTAATAAATAAGTGTAAAGATTAATAATAAATACATTTAATAAATAAGTGTAAAGATTAATAATAAATACATTTAATAAATAAGTGTAAAGATTAATAATAAATACATTTAATAAATAAGTGTAAAGATTAATAATAAATACATTTAATAAATAAGTGTAAAGATTAATAATAAATACATTTAATAATTAAGTTATTTATTTATCATACGTATTTAGTTATAAAAATGACCTATTTACTTATAAACATCCAATTTATTTCTTTATTGAGTTATTATTCAATCATTCAAGATGTATTACTTCATTATCTGGAGATGTTTAAATAAATTTTTTTTTTTTTTTTTTACTGCCCAACCTTTTCGTTTTCGGTTTTCT
>NW_015655569.1:388444-389962 GCF_001515625.1 Sinocyclocheilus rhinocerous | reverse complement strand
AGGACAATATTTGGCCGAGATACAACTATTTGAATATCTGGAATCTGAGGGTGCAAAAAAAATCTAAGTATTGAGAAAATCACCTTTAAATTTGTCCAAATGAAGTTCTTAGCAATGCATATTACTAATCAAAAATTAAGTTTTGATATATTTATGGTAGGAAATTTACAAAATATCTTCATGGAACATGATCTTTACTTAATATCCTAATGATTTTTGGCATAAAAGAAAAATCAATCATTTTGACCCATACAGTGTATTTTTGGCTATTGCTACAAATATCCCCCAGCGACTTAACACTGCTTTCGTGCTCCAGGGTCACATTTAAGATTTTTCTTTTTACAAAATGTAAAGATTAGTTTGAATATTTTGATTGCACATGTGAAAAACAATGCACATATGCATATCTTGCTTTGTAAAAATGTTTGGTTTTTTTGGTTTTTTAAAGTCATGCATCCTGTTTGGTTTTTCTTTCTCTTGCAGGCATTTGGCACGGCCCACAAGGCCCACAACAACAACTCCAGTCGATTCGGGAAGTTCATCCAGGTCAATTACCTGCCGAGTGGAGTGGTGCGCGGGTGAGTGTGGTGCGAGGAAGCGCTTCGATCAGCTGCTGTCTTCCTCCGCGCTTTACACCGAATGAAGGAACGAGAGAGCTGACACACTTCCTCTCTTATCACAGATCCTTTTCTGTGGTTTATTGTTCGCTCTGGGCAGATTTCACATTTCATCTGAACCGCCAACAGTCTTGTTTTCTTCTTTATCTGTTTGTAGTCGCCCTCTTTGGCTTCTTTCCATTCACTCGAGCGGTTTAATGTTTACGTGAGGTTTCAGCGAAATGTTTCCCAGGCCAGTTTGGCAACTTGAAAAAGAAAACTGAAAACGAAAAGGTTGCGCAGTAAAAAAAAAAAAAAAAAAAAATTTATTTAAACATCTCCAGATAATGAAGTAATACATCTTGAATGATTGAATAATAACTCAATAAAGAAATAAATTGGATGTTTATAAGTAAATAGGTCATTTTTATAACTAAATACGTATGATAAATAAATAACTTAATTATTAAATGTATTTATTATTAATCTTTACACTTATTTATTAAATGTATTTATTATTAATCTTTACACTTATTTATTAAATGTATTTATAGTATTATAAGTGTAAAGATTAATAATAAATACATTTAATAAATAAGTGTAAAGATTAATAATAAATACATTTAATATATAAATACAGTTAAATAAATGAAAGAAATGTAATTTTGGGGTGGAAAAATGGAATTCAAAGAGTATTTCATAAATAAATTAGTACCATGATGTGTAAAAACATTTAATAACTCAAGAAATGTAATATCTAAATAAATTTAATACATATATAGAATAAATAAATGAGTAATTTTAATAATGTAAATAATAAATAAATCTAGAGATTAATAGATATACTTAATATATAAAGAAATACAATATTTATATATATATATATATATATATATAAATGTAATTAATTAAATTAAATAAA
>NW_015655569.1:385756-388111 GCF_001515625.1 Sinocyclocheilus rhinocerous | reverse complement strand
TGTAATTAATTAAATTAAATAAATTAATGTAATATATAAATGAATATTATTAAGAAAAAAAACCTTGATTTAAATCGGCATAAATAAGTACTTCCATAAAATATGAATGCTTATATTATTTAAATACATTATTAAAATATATTTTTAAATATAATATAAAATATCATTTAAATATAATATAAATTTTTTTTTTTTGCATAACTTAAATGACAATAATGTTATATATAAATAAATTGAATGTATAAATACGTGTTTAATATGTAAATAAATGTAATGTCTAAATAACTCAATTAATTTAAATACATTAAATAAATCTAAAAAACAGAAATCAGAGACTCAGTTCACTGAACGACGCTCATCAAGTCAACACTAGACTCTAGGACACGGACTTCTAGCTTTTTGCTTCAAATAAGTAACTAATAACAAATAATAAATAAATATATATAAATACATTTAATATCTAAATACATCAATTAAATAAATAATTTAGTAAACAAATGTAAAGATGAATAAACAGGTTTAATATTTAAATAAATGAAACAAAATAAATAATTTGTATTACAATGAATAAATAATAAATAATCTGTATTACAATGAATATTTTAAGTTAATTTAAATCAGCATAAAAACTTCCATGATTTATAAATAGGTTTAAAATCTAAATAAAGCTAATATCTGAACAAATGCACGTTATGAATAAATATATATATTTTTTAATTATATAATATGTAAATAAATGTAAAGGTTAATAAATAAAAGCATGCATTTAATATTTAAATACATGTAAATAAATGACTTCTAATAATCTAATATTAATAATAATCTTAATGCATTTAATATCTAAATAAATCAAACAAATTTAATAAATGTAAAGATTATTACATTTGTTTTATATAAATACATTTCAATAAATAAATGATCAAATTAATTAATTAACACGTGTAATATATAAATAAATATTTATTAAAGTATTACAATGTATATTTTAGGTTCATTTTAATCAGCATAAATGCTAAAAGGATGTATAAATAAATAATAGTAATAAATGCAATACATAAATACTTTTTTGAGAAAAAAACTGCATTACAGTGAATATTGAAAATGATTTTAAATCAGCTTAAATTATACCATGATATATAAATGCATTTAAAATCTAAATAAATCTAATATCTGAATAAATAAATGTAATAAATAAATAAAAAATAATAATTATATAAATAAAAAATAATAATGTATATAAATAAAAAATAAATGTAATATATAAATAAATGTAAGAAATAAATATATAAATACATTTTGATTAAAAAAAATCTGTATTACAATGATTTTTATTTCACGCATTACAGAAATGACATTGACAGTTCCACAGTATGATGATATACGCTGAAAATGTGCTTGATTGACATGAAAATGTCTGAAAAATATCCCTGGCTAATAAAGCAAATATTGTTTATATTACAAAATAGCATTGCAAAGTATGTAAACATTACAAAGTTTGTAAACTTGCAGTCCATCCCAGAACTGGTTGGTTTCGTCCTCTCTTTAATGCCGGTACAGAAAGTGAATGGCGGGCTCTGCTGAGGGTTTTCTTTCTTCAGGCCGAATTCCCCTCCCACTGACACCTGTGCGCTTTGAAGCAGAGACTGACGCTTGTCGTGTTTGTGGTTGTCTTTCAGGGCCGTGGTTGAGAAATATCTGCTGGAAAAGTCCCGTCTGGTGTCCAGAGAGAAGAACGAGAGGTACGACTTCCAAACGTCTCTTCTGTGCATCAGAAACCAGGCTGCTTCGACGTTTGGTCAGAGACTGAGATGTTTCCCAGCATGTCTGTCGGCCCATCGCTCTCACAGCCGTTTCTGCAGAGTTAACCGCCGTATTATCAGCTCGTACCAGCTCACCGCGACTGCTGAACCTGCTGAAAGACGTTTCTCAATAGCCTGAGTGTGTTCAAAATATTGTAAAATAGCTTTGATTAATTAGATAAGTAGCATGTGGTTTTGGGATTTACCCTAGTGAACTGATTCATTCAAATGATTCAAATGGGGGAAATCCTACAGTACTAATAACACCATGCTTTATGAACTGATTCATCCGAAGGATTCATGTAAATGAATTGGTCTAAAAACAAGAAATCACCTTCTTCAATTTTAATATAGAAATAACAAAATTTACTATAGAAATAAATGCATATTCGGGGGGGGGCTGTATTACATTATTATTTAACTGTATTACATATATTTTAATTTAAATCAGGATGAATAAATAGTACCATGGTTTATGAATTGATTCATTCAAATGGTTCATGTAAATGAATTGGTCCAAAAACAAGATATCAAATTCTTCAAATTTAATGTGCAT
>NW_015655569.1:382622-385483 GCF_001515625.1 Sinocyclocheilus rhinocerous | reverse complement strand
CCTTTATGGGCAAAGTGTCGTGGTTTTTTTATGATAAATCTTTTTTTTTTTTTTTTATAAAAAAGACTGTATTAGACTGAATATTTTCATTTAAATCAGCAGAATCATTTATAAATGAACTGATTCTTTCGAATGGTTCATGTAAGTTAATTGGTCCAAAAACAAGATATCACGTCGTTCAAATTTAATATATAAATAAATAAATGTAATCTATAAATACATTTAAATGAATACATAAATTTGTTTTTTGTTTTGGAAAAAAAAAATTACAATGAGTATTTTAATTTAAATCAGCATAATTAAATAATACCATCATTTATGAATGAACTGATTCATTAAAATGGTTCATTAAATTAACATCGTTCAAATTCAATACGTAAATACATTTAATATATAAATCAATTTGAATAAAAAAGTTTGAAAAAACTGTGTATGAATATTTAAATTTAAATTAATTAAATGCATATTCGGGGGGGGCTGTATTACATTATTATTTAACTGTATTACATATATTTTAATTTAAATCAGGATGAATAAATAGTACCATGGTTTATGAATTGATTCATTCAAATGGTTCATGTAAATGAATTGGTCCAAAAACAAGATATCAAATTCTTCAAATTTAATGTGCATATAAATAAATGGAATATCTAAATACATTTAAATGAATACATAAATTTGTTTTTTGTTTTGGAAAAAAAAAATTACAATGAGTATTTTAATTTAAATCAGCATAATTAAATAATACCATCATTTATGAATGAACTGATTCATTAAAATGGTTCATTAAATTAACATCGTTCAAATTCAATACGTAAATACATTTAATATATAAATCAATTTGAATAAAAAAGTTTGAAAAAACTGTGTATGAATATTTAAATTTAAATTAATTTATGAGTGGATTGAATCATTTGAATGGTTCTTGTAAATGAATTGGTCCAAAAACAAGACATTACCTCCTATTTATGTAAGTTTATTCATGTAAATACATCAATAAATAAAACAAAATCTGTATTACAATGGATATTTTAATTTAAATCAGCATAAATTAATAGGACCATGATTTATAAATCAATTGATTCAATCGAATGGTTCACGACAGACAAGATATCACATCTTTCAAATTTAATATATAAATAAATACATTTAATATATGAATACATTTAAATAAATATGTAAATCAAGTTTAAAAGTTGAGGAAAAATTTATTGCAATTAAAATTTTAATAAAATGAGCATACATAAATAGTGCTGAGATTCAGAGTGAATTGATTCATCCGAAGGATTCATGTAAATGAATTGGTCCAAAAACAAGAAATCACCTTCTTCAATTTTAATATATAAATAATCAAATTTACTATAGAAATAAATGCATATTCGTGGGGAAAAAACTGTATTACAATGAATATTTAAATTTAAATCAGGATGAATAAATAGTACCATGGTTTATGAATTGATTCGTTCAGACGGTTCATGTAAATGAATTGATCCAAAAACAAGATATCGCCTCCTTCAGTAGCTTCAGTGTCATTATCTGCTTTTTATTAGCAATGTGAAGTGAAGCTAACTAGTTTTTCGAAGCGCTAGCTTGACTGTGGTTTACTTTAAATCATGAGTAGCGTGTAGCTTTTTCAAACTCAGTAACTCATGGTTCTTTCCTCCTCCTACAGGAACTACCACGTGTTTTACTATCTGCTGGTGGGTGCGTCGGAGGACGAGCGGCGGGACTTCAGACTCCTGCAGCCAGAAGAATACTTCTACCTCAAACAGGTCCTGCACAAATAAAAATACCCTCTTAACCCTTATTATCAGTGCTCTTGTATCTGGGAAACGTGACGTACAGTCAGAAGTCGTCCGGCAGAGAGGAAGGTCTGGAGGTGGGGCCGCCGGAGGTGCTTTCCACACTCTCAGACCTGCTTAAGGTGAGTGCATTTCTCAAACTTTCCGTCAGGGACGGGATTTCTACTCCAGAAATGCAGATTTCGGTGTTTTCCGAGCTGAAGTATGAGTTTTCAAATACATTAAAAATACATTTTGTAATAAGAATGGAATATGGCTGAATAAAAGCTTGATAGTTTAACATTTGAAAGCAAAGAAATATTGGTATTGTAATTTTACAGTTGTTCTGTAAAATAATTATTTTATAAAATTATTATTATTATGAATATTTTACAGTACAATAATATTTCAATAGTAGTACATTTCTTTTATTATATGGTTTTATTTTATATTAATGTTGTTGTTTTTATTATTACTAACCCCAACCCTATTATTATTATTGAGTATATACTGTACTGTATAATAAAAAATAGTATTATATAAGAATATTTTACAGTACAATAATATTTCAATAGTAGTACATTTCTTTATTGATTTGTATAATTTAAGTAAAATAAAAATATTAAAATAATAATAAAATAAGTATATATATATATATAACTTTTTAATTAATATATGTATATATATGCTGTTTTATTTTATATTATTATTGAATACACTAGTATTATTTCAATAGTAATGTTTCTTTATTGATTTGTTTGAATTTTTATCATTTAAATAAAATACAAATATATAAAAAATAAAATATTATTTTAATAATAATTTATTGTAATAGTAATATATTTCTTGATTGATTTGTTAATTTTTATCATTTAAATAATAAAATAAAATATTTAATATATACACTACCGCTCAAAAGTTTAGGATCAGTAAGACTTGTAATGTTTTTAACGAAGACTCTTCTGCTCATCAAGGCTGCATTTATTTGATCAAAAATACAGAAAAAAAACTGTAATCTTGCAAAATGTTATTACAATATAAAATAATGGTTTCTATTTTAATATACTTTAAAATATAATT